>NW_023366755.1:85000-96036 GCF_902167145.1 Zea mays | reverse complement strand
ATGCGCGAAACTCCGATTGGTGGAAGCCAGTCCATGAAGATTCTCCCTTCTCTTACGTGAAATTCCCCTCTTTCGGTAAGCATCCAGTATCTCAGCAAATGAACATTTCTCTAAGCTTATCCTGTAGCTTATACGTCGTTTGAAAGCTGCTCCAAGGATCCAACGAATAGCTAAGGTTTGTTGACGATCCCTGGCTACAATCCCAGGAACATCATAAATAGTACCTGCGACTCCTACTTTGACCACTTCGCATATTGGCTTTATATTATCTACGGCGTCAACCATAAGTTTGATTACATCGCGTTCAGTTCGAGCTAGGCGGTGAAAAGTTTTATAAACAATAGCACGAACTCTCGTTCTTTTACCATCGATCATGCGAAAGTTTACCAATTTCTTGATCAATTCTTTTTGCTCACCATCAAAGTCCCCCATATAGCTGAGAATTTCCGAGCAATTGGAAGCCGCTTTCGATGACGAGGCCGATAAATTGATATTACGCGATCGTTACTGTCCATCTTTTTCAGCTCTGCTCCCAAAAGAGAAAGGAGACTTAAAGATCAATATGTGGGCGTAGGTTTTTCCAACGAAACGAAAAAAAGAACATTCGAACAAATAGACTTGATTCCATGACAAAACAAAATGCTAGTTCTAACGAACAGCGTTTGTCCCATCGACTTTACTTTGGCCAATGATACTACTACTACTATATACTATATACTATATACTATATACTATATACTATACTATATACTATACGCGTTTTCTGAGGAGCAACATGAGACTTGATTTTCCGTTGGTTTTTCTATTTTCTAACGAAAGTATTAATTAATATGCAGGATAATATAAATGGTTGGTTTTGTTCAATACTTAGGTATAGGTAGGGCTGACTACGCCACCTCAGCAGCTGGGACTGGAATTGCTTACAATGCATCTGGCCACTGACTGAATTCGAAGTAGGGCCAGTGTATAAAGACCGGCTTATCTCTCTTAAGACTTAGTCCACTTTCTACTAGAATCAGATTTTCTAGTTTGCAAGCAGGTGTGCCAGCTGTAACAAAAACTTACGGCTTAGGTGGATTTCTTTAGTCAGTCTATAACTCAGGCTTTTCTTTATAGGACTCCCACACAAGTAAGTAGCTAGCTAGCTGGTATTGCCAAAGCCAAAAACACTGCTGCATTCGAAAAGGCGAACCGCGCGGACCCGACTTCTTCCTTTTATGCTGAAACTAGCCGCCGGGGGAAAAGAGCCCGGAAGGGTAAAAAAAACAACTAGAAGCCATTGGGCTATTACTGCTACAGCGAGATATTGCCTGAAAGAGTTATCCCAAAAGAAGGTTCTTCTGAAACGAGTGCTCAAGCCAACAAGCAAACGTATACTTGATTTTCTTCTTTTCTTGCAGCATTCCTAAACTCAAAGCTCTATATTCTATTCTTACGCTTCCAATATTCTCTTCCAAAAGCAATAGGTTGTCGACAGAAGTCAATGAAGCAACGTTTGAAAGAAACAACACTTCTTTCTCAATTTCCACTTTAGATAGGAGAGTCTGGTCCTTATATGAAACTGGTATGCCAAGTGGAATTCTGAGTACGGTTGTATAGGACTGCTTTCAAGATAGCGAGCAAGACCTACTCTCCTGGAATGGGGCTAGTCAAAAGAAGACACCTTGATAAGGATTTGCTAACCTCTGACTCCCTTTCACTTCATATTGGAATATATGAAACTCTCAAAGATGTGCTTTCACTTTGATGACAAGATTCTCATCACGTACTTACTCTTACATAGCTCAATCAATCTGCTAGAAAGCTCTGCTCAGAATGAATTTATGGGGTATTAGCCACAGCAAGTATAAAATAAGTTTCTTTGGAAAGCAAGAACGAAGTAGGCGAGGAAAGGCATACATAGGTCAGAAAAGTATGCATGGTCGTCACGGCACGGGTAAGGATTCTCATTCCAGCATTCTTGGGTCTAGTTTTGTTTGGACTTGGGCTTAGATGTAGTGGGTTCTTGGGCCACAGCTTTACCTATCAAAACCTTCGAAGGAGCATTAGTCTTTGACACATCAATCAACCCGGCGTAGGAGCATGGGATTTGGACACATCAGCACCAAACCAGTTGTTGAAGTGGAGTATGAGCTTCTATCCAATCGAAAGAAGAAGCAAAGGCTTTTCGGTAAAGTATCCGTTTTTTAGTGGTCCTTGCATTCACTCCTCCAAGGAGGTGGTAATTCATCCATAGTACGTACGCCTATCTATGGAAAAGTTCTTTTGTTGCTTCAGCTGTCAACGCATTCTCAGCCCCTGCATAATGTTTTTATTAATAAGCTCTCTATCGGCCGAAAAGGTCTTCTTTAGACCAGCGGATGGATAAGGCTTAGTTTTGTGCTTTTCACCTTCCACCGGCTTCGAGGCAAAGATATCCGGGGCCCTATTCTTATATTCACGTTAATGAATGGATGGGTAGCACGGAAAAGTAAGTGCTAACAAGATGAAAGGATTGTCCAATACACATACATACCAGTTAGAAGAGGGAAGGGTGGCCTCAGCTGTCGGAGCCAAGCATCGGATGTACTTCCTCGATGAAAAGGCACTGGATAGCGATAGACGTACGATTTCAATCAATTCTCTAGGGGCCCTGGAGAATTGATTGAAACAAGTCAAGTATTGGCGTAGTCATATACATATATCGTCCTTGGCTCGTAGGCGTAATTCGTATTCGTATTTGTTATTAATTTCTTTACTACGTCGTAGGAATATCTCTAAATAGGAATCGTATGTACATGTTTCGTATTGTGATAAAGCACCTATGCCGCTAGAAATAGTAGCGCCTTAAAGAAGGCGTTATTTACAAGATGGAATAGTGCTACGTCATAAGCAGAAAGACCACAAGCCATAAATGGGTTACCTAGCCACATAATTACAGACAGGGACCCAACTCTTAGGCCAGTCCGAAGGGCATTGATGGAACAAACAAAGGTAGAAGATCTTGATTCTCTGCAATTCGGCTTCAACCCGATGGAGCTCTCTTCAAAACATATCTTTCGGCGTCAGTCTTTCCTGCCTTACCTTAACCCCGCTTTCACGTGGCGATTCGGTATGAGGTTTCTCTGATCTGTTTACGGTATTCTTGAAGCTTTCTTTCTTGGTCACCGGACAGAGTGAGAACTGCTCTGCTTGCTTTCTTTCCCTAGCACACACTTAGTAGATAGTAGGCACAACTCCGCTAAGAGCTCATCGAACTTTACTTGTAGAGTGAGACCTGTGCTCGATATGGTTCATTTCAGTGCTCTTTCTCTCGGTATGGTTCACCACATGCCTGTGATCTCTCTCAAGCTAGGTATCGGAGAAGTCCGTCATGGAATTGAAGTGGTAGAGTGGTAAGTGGGCGTACGGTCTATGTATTTCTTATCAGTGGCATTAGTTCCTTTTCATTCTCTAGATAGATGAACAAGCTTCTCTTTATATTATAGAATAGAAAGGATCAAAAGGGCTCTCTCATCTCCTATTTGTTTGAGCCATTCATTATAGTGGTGGTGCCGGGAAGGCAGCTTAGCACTCTAGTCCTTTTGAGTAAGGAATTGTAGCACGGGCAGGCAAGAGACAACCTAGCGAACTGAAACATCTTAGTATAGTATAGTATAGTAGAGAATTTGGCGTTGCCACATAAACATATAAGTAAGGTTGTGGACCAACTATCCGGCATAGAGGGAAAAAAAAGCAGTGTGCCTTCTACTCATCGCCCAATGGGTACTCGACCGACTTCAATTGGTTCACGATGTGGTTGAACTCGCTTATCGGCGAGGTACTTTAGGCCATTTTGAGGAGCCGACGCAGGGCAGGGCAGGAGATGAAGTTTGTTTGAACTAAAGGGCGAAAGCTATATAAAATATACCGAAATGAAAGAACTGCTGTTTTTAGCAATTGAAAGTTGGGGAAATCGCTCAGTTGGTTAGAGTGCTGGCTCTGGGAATCCACGGATCACGCCACACTCGGACAGTTCGCCCATTGCCAATATGCCAGATGATGGATTCCTTGGTTTTAGTTAGTCGCTGCTCTTTCTATGGCAGTGGTTGATCCTCTCGTCGTGGGTCGGTTTAGTCATTAGCTCGAGAGGACAGGGGAGAGATAGGAGACAATCTATGTAACCTTAGCCTACCCCAATAGTAAGTATCGGAAAAAGGACTCCTTCTCGAAAGAGATAGGCAGTCATCGCATTATCTACTTGATTATGATATTTATTTTTATCCAACGGATAATGCAAATCGCCTATAAATTAAAGTGAAAGTTCAGTACGAACTGGTAGAGCGAGAGCAGCTAGTTTAGAAGGAAAAGAAAAAGGGCGCCTACTCAGTGGTAAGTTAGGTCATTCCTTTCCGGCTATCAGAAAAGAGTATGATCGAGGGTCCCATAAGGCAAAGGGAAGGTGCTCCCCCGACCTACTACCCTCGGAGAGATTCCTACGGTTGCAATGGTGAGTTGTGAACTTTGTAGAGCTTCGTTCTAGTTCCATCATTTTTCTGCATTCTTTCTAAAGTGCTAGTTTCCTCTATTTCTAATATCAGAGTAACACGGGAATTCTCTCTGGGAATCCGCTCCCCCTGCTTGCTTGTATTGGGCATTTGGCAGAGGCAGGTTCTCCATCATTAAGAGGCTTCTCACTTTGGTATCGATATGCGTCTGAACTCCTCCACTCTTTCACTAGGGGTACACACAACTCTGGACTTGTGCAGCTAATAGATTACTTTCTCAAAACAGCCTATTTTGGAGGAAATGCCCATGGGAATACGGTTCTTGGGATACCACAGGGGAGTACCATCTCACCGGTCCTTATGAACAGCTTTCCCCACTGAATCATTAGATCACCCGCTTATGTTCCCTAGTTGTCCAGGTGTGACCTAGTTTGCTTAGTAAGTATGGAAGGACAAAAGACGAGTACAGATGACTACTATTCTCCGGCAGAAAGTCACTCATTTCCTCTTAAAGGTCCCAAAGATATGAGTAAAAAACTCTTCCAAATCAAAGATTTGCCTATTCTTCGTAGTACGAGAATACTCTTACTTCTCATTGACACAGACGAGAAAGAAGTAAGTAGAATAAAGGAAGAATGTTAGTATAGTAAAAGGAAAAGAAAAATCCATTATATATGCTATATCTCATTCACTGAGTAGTGCAATAAGCAACTATTCGTTGACACCAACTCACTTATACTTGAAGACAGGAACATAGTAAAGTCAGCTAATCCATTGACACATTCTCTATTCTAAGACAAGAAAAAAGAGTAACTGAAGAATAGTACTCTTTCTATTGTTCATTTCCTATGAATCTTTCTTCATTCACTTCATTGAAAAGATATTGTGCATTTACCTAATTTCCTGTCATAGATAGTCTAGTGAAGCTAGCTTACTAATGCCAAGAACTACTACTCACCAAAACCTATCCTTACTAATACACGGCTATATGATATTCTTATTTATTATTCTATTTCTATATTTACTCATATTCTAGTTTCGTAAAGCTATACTTTAGAGAAGGAAAGAGAGATTCTAGGACCACTTGCCCATAAGAATAAGACCGAACTTAACTACCTGTAACTGCCCCAACTGCCCATGTGTACTAACCCCCCGAAATCACTTTCCCTACTGCTACGTTGAAATGAAAATGCCCGCCTCCAATCCGCTTAGTTAGACCAGACTCTCAGACATATGATTGTTGAGTTAGCCAAGTGAGGGGTTCGTTCAGCCCGTCAATAAAGCTATTCTCGGTATAGAAATAGATAAGAAGAGCTCCAATTAGGGGCAGGCGCAATAAGGAAGGATTGACGAGACCCACCGGAACTTCAACTTTCAGTCTTCTATACGTTACCTGCCTGGAAACATGTTGGGTCGTGTCTTAACATTCCGTTCTAAGAAAGATTCCACCTCTCCTCGACTACCGAGAACCAGCCTTCTTTCTCCAGCTAGAGGAGAGAGGTTTCTTTCATGTTATATTCAAAAATTGAATACCCTCATGTCTTTACTATACTATGTGTACAAATCCGGCACTTAAAGCGGTACTCCCTCCCCAGGGAATGAATGCACGTCCAATTAGAAACTCCCCTCCCTACGTGGGACCTATCTTCCTAATGCCTTGCTTCAACTACTACTTAGAGTTCTCCAACGGACCTGTAGATATGGTATCTAGTTTGCTTTGAATAAATCAAGTTGTAAGAAAGTGATCTATCTCATAGTTCTCCATACCCAAAACCATTTATTTCACTGCAAAGACGAGTACGACAAGAAGAGAGGAGTAGTACAAAAGACCCATATCATAGAAGAGTGAGACCTCCATAAACTCTTACCTATCCCAATAGACACATGACCTAGCCTAGCCCCCACCGCCCTATTTCCTGTACCCACGTTCTTTCAATGCCAATACTGCTACTCATACATATGAGACGGCAGAAAAATGGGCGAGAAAAAACATATCTACTTTACTAGACTAGTAATACCAAGTAACGTAACGATTCTAGTTTTATTAGACTCCTTACAAGCCCTATTTTTTACAAGTCATAGAGTCATCCGCCCTGTTTTCCTCCTATGCTTCTCTATTCCTATCAATAAGCCCTTCTCCCGATATTCCTATCAAGAAGAACTCTCTCTGCCTGGCTTTGCTAGCTTCGTTCTCCTTACCATAAAGTCTATTTATTATATTATTGGATCCGACCTGTGAGAAACCAATCGGAGTTCCTACATTGGTATTACTAGTTGAGCCTATATGAGCGTACGTTGGATACGGTGCAGTTATATAAGCTAAGAAAGAGCTGCTTATAAAACCTTCTAATATACTGATCGGTGGCTAGGTCATTGGTGCTTCTGCTTTTCTTGCCTCCAACCATGCGGTACAAGCTCAGATATCTTTAGATTGAGCTAAGTGATATCGCTAGGCAACCCCAGCGAACTTCCAACCTAGATCAGTCCTAGAAGTTCGTTGCTCTGATACCGAATCACGGAAGAAGAAGAAAAAGCCATTTAAAGACCCAAATATTCAGTTATATCTTATAGCAGTCAGTGGAAAAATGATCATCGGTTCGCGGATTGTTTTCACTCTGTTCTTCGCTTGAATGGAATTCTTCTTCTGCCTAGCTTTTGGTTCTCTTTTAGGATCGTCACGTTATACGTTACTCTTTCGTGCCGTAGTTACTCACTGGGGATGAAAGCCAAGAACTAAACGATCAAGAAAGAGGCAAATGAGAAAGAAGAAGGAGCAGGGTCTCGTGTCCACTAAGAAAGCAGACAGTCCAGTCTAGCATCTCTATATCTAATTGAGTGGAATAAAAACACATTATCGAAAGAGTTCTTTCGAGAAATTATGATTCAGACGAAAGTGGTCAGTTCTGTTCTATTTGAATCTGAGCCGCGGAATCAGCATCTACCCAATCCTCAGTCGTACAATGAAGGCTTTAAACCAAATAAGTTAGAGGCAGCAGTGAAACAAGAAATTACCGAGCGAGCACCAGGCTTGGGAATATGTTGAAAGATGGAAATGCAGAGAAGAGGTAAGAGGAAATTATACAGGCTTGCCTACAATCCCTTTCCTTGTCAGAAAAGCAATTTCACCCCTAACTTAAGATGCTTACCTACCACTACTACTGGCTGGAGGCAATGGCTTTAGGATATGCCCTGACCGAGCTACGTATCTTTCCTATGGGTGGGTGAAAAATAAAAGTACTAGGAAGAAATGTGCTTTTTGTGCGTGCTTTTTTTCTAGCAAAAGTGCTGCAATAGAATTTTGAAAAAGCTTTATTTAAAAGAAAAAGTATCATTCGCAAAGCTAAACAAAGTAAAGTAGAGAAAAGGGGGTCATCCCCTTGGCCAGACTGAGCATCAAGCCAGCCAAGAAGTCAAAGCTGAGAAGGAGTGACTCGCATGAGTCAACACTTACTACTCAGGTCCGGTAGAGCAATCTCAAATTATCATATAGAAAGAAACTCTCGACGGGAGGAGTAGTTTCAAATAGAAGTGAAGTAAACAGATTCAAGTTAGCCCAGTGTAGATCCTTGGAAAAGCAGTTCAAAGCAAAGGTTTTGTTATTGAAAGCACTACTTTTACATATACATATATATGAAGATGAGTTTTATCAAATCCTGTGGTGACTTCCCAAGCCAAGGTAAAAATGTGAAGTAAGGATTTCCCATATATATGAAACTAAAATGAACCCTCCTCGGCTAAGGTTGAATCAGATATAGAAGAAGCGGAAGCAGGAAGCTGAAGGATATCCGTAGCGAATGAGGAATAGGACATGCATGTGAGCTAGCGAAAAGGGAATAGCACATTCTCTAGGGTTCGTATCAAGCGCTAGCAAATGGAGAGGGTCAATCGAATCCGTATCCTCGAGCGCTGGGTCTGTCCTCTAATGAGGAGCTCCTTGCTTTTTTGATCCGTGAATCCGGATCTGTACCTTCATCTGAAAACTATTCGCCGGTTGTCCGCATTCCTCTCCTCGAGCGAAAGGTGTTCCCACGCAATCGCTATCGCTGTTCCTACGACGTAGTCAATACGCATTGGAATAATGGCATCCCCTCCACCGTAGTAAAGTAAGAAGTAACGGGTCTACGCCCAGCTTCCTTGTTCGGTTCTGGTTACGGGAACGGTTGACTTTCGAAATAAAATACCCTTCTTCCCCGTTTTGCAAATTCACCTAGAGCTAGCGAAGCGAGTCCGTTTCCAGCGATGAAGAGCTTTTTTATTTAATGAAATATTGGTCTACGCCCTCCTTTGATGCCCAGAGGAAGAAAAGCGAAGGAAAGAATACTATCTATAACTATAACTATAAGGGAAGGGAAGGGAAGGATATTGATAAAAAATAGGAAATGGAAGTAGATGAGCGTCTGTCAGGTGCTTGTTGACATTTATATTGGAAAAGAGCTTTCGGTTCTATTCCTTTTTAGTTTTAAGTAAAGGCTTTTTATCGACGAATAAATAAGCTCTTTCTACTTTGCCTTAAAAGCTCGTCCTAAGGAAAGCAATTTGAACTTGCTTGAGAAGATAGCAGAAGTTCTAGTTATTACAGCTAAAGTGATAGCAACTCATGAACGAAGTGCTCGACCATAGATAGGGAACGAGCGGAAAAAAAGTAGCGAGTGGAGCCATAGAAGAAAACTTTTTTCTTTAGGTCAAGGTGATAGCAAACCATTTTTACAATGGCACATAGCTGGCTTCTATCTTCTATCCTATCTTATTATGCCGACGCCTTTCTCGGCCAAATGATAGAGGCGCTTCGGACAGGTAGAAGGACTAATTCAGTCTATTGGTGTGGCTATCGAAACTTCTTCGTCTAGTCTAGATTGGCTGTACGGGTTACAGTTCTTCTTTGTTATTGGAGTCGAGGTAGCCACCACCGGGAAAAGGAAATAGGCCTTCATTCGTTTTCTTCCTCGTAGTCGTCCCCCGGCTAAGGTATCATCAGATATAGAAGAAGTAGAGACTGGGGGGATATAGCTAAAAAGGAATATAACTCGTCCGAGGGCGTGGGCGCAGGTGCAGTGCCAGTTTCAAGAAATGCGTATCGAGATACCAGTATCGGGCTGGTATTGGCTCAGGGCCCAGCTTCACCTAAGAACAGCCCTTTTATAATATCCATAGCGTATATGACCGTAGTTACCAAGCCCTATAACGGAATTCCCAACAACGGATGCCTATACGGCTTTGTGAAATCTAGTTGTAGTAAAGTAAAGTATAGAGATTTGAAAGCAGCTGGATCCCAAGAGCACTCTTATTCCTCAGCAAAGGTTTCGCATCTTTATCCATCAATACGAGACGAGCTATGAATACGATAGAGATATTCCTTGAGAACGTTCTTTGCCTAGCTCATCTACAGGAAACAGATAGTCTTTCCCATCACTCCAATCTTTACTTACCTACCTTGGCTTAACTCATTAACTTCCACGACTGGGTTATCTATAACTCCTTATGAAGGCCTTCATTCTTCTCTTATTTCAACTCGCCTGTCCCTGTCAACTAGAAAGGTAGTAAGCAAGTACTGAACAGAAATCCATTAGCTTAACACATGCCTACGTTACAAACATTAAGGGAAGGGTAAGGTTGATTCATTTTCATTTTGTTTTTCATTCACATAGGAACTTAGCTTTGAAAGAGGATGAGCGGTAAAATGGATTATATAGCATTCCTCTCTTTTCTTGCATTTCTGGATTTCCTATCCTAGTTTAGCTCATGGTGGTTCCCCTTTGGGAAAGGGGGTTCTCCTTGATCCCAGTTTAGTAGGAATTGTTTTCAACTAAGGAGGTTGATTGAGCAGGAAGTTGGAAATGATCTGAGTGGCAGTAATCTTTTTGATCTAATCACAAAATGTCAATATCGAATTACTGAAAACAATTGAGAGGAAAGAGATAAGCACATTCTATTTGTCCATCTAATGGAAATGGTTGTCAAGAATCTATAGTGTAGTGTTCTATTCAAATCAATCTGTAGGAACCTCTGGTACTGCTATAATATAAGAAGGTACCCGGCAGGCTTGAAAGCACGAGCTGTCTTAGCTCTTTGTTCTGTCTGAGCTTGAACTAACCTGTGAATTCGAACATTGACTTTTTTAATACGTTTGTGACGCTTGCTTCTTTCCTTGCCATAGCTATTAGGTAACCCCCCCGGTAAATGCCCCGGTCTGTCTAGCTTCTTACACTCGGAAGGAATCGTTGAACTGGAGTTCCAGCTTTCCAAAAAACCCTGTCTCGCAGAGCACCAATTAACTCTTTTAGGCCAGTCTCAGGAGTTTATTTATTTGAGCCTCTGTCTCGGATAAGATTAGTGCGAGCCACATCCAAATACCTCGGTCAAATTATTAAGTTTATTATTATATTAGGCCGCAGGTGGTAGAATCCCTCTGTCTCACGAGCAAAACAGCCAAGTAAGCTAAGTTTGGATCTGATAAGGTTGGGTTAAAGCCAAAGTAAGGAATGAATGGAGAAGCACAGTCTGGCTCTACTCTATAAGTAAGGAAATCTCTCTATCCGGTTATTTTATTTGTAGTGAAAATCTGTCTCGAGG
>NW_023366755.1:67500-80000 GCF_902167145.1 Zea mays | reverse complement strand
GAGCGTTTAAATGGCCCGGTTAATGGCCCAATACTTTGGCAAGATGGCTGGGATACCATACCATCCGAAACCCCCAAAGCGGTAAGGAGTATCAGCCGAATACGTTGGATATGATCCGGCGCAGTTTGCAAAGATATGGGCTAAATAGTGACTACTATAAAAAATTCTTAAATGAGAGGGTTCATACCATGGAAAATGCAAAATCCACTAAGTTGAAACTTGAGGATCTTACAATAGCCAAATTGGATGAATTGAATCAAGCCAAGCTAATTGTGGGTCGATGGGAACGAAATACGAATAATATAATAAAAAAAGAACTACGTTACCCTGATTTTTCTTCTATGAAGAAAGTACGTAGGCACTCCTCAGCGAGGACGCGGGTTTTAAAGTCGGTTCTACACATTCGAGAAGACACACCGGCTGGATCAGAATTCTATCGGTCGCGGAGTCGGCGGACGGCTCTGCTCCAACTTCATCGAGGTGAGACGCAATCTCCATGGCTCCATGTATTTTGCATGCTCTAGCGTATGTAGTGTTTCCTTCGTTAGTTTCATTCATTTCAGTTCGTTTCTAGTTGCTTGCTGGACTTGCCCCGTACCTTTATTTGCCTTGCATGGTTTTCCATTTTCATCCTGCTGTGAAACCAATGTATATAGCTTTCATTACTTGCTTGATAAAGCCTTAATAAATTGCTAGGTGGATAAGTGTATCGCTATGATTGGCTATAAGTCTCAGAATTCAAGTTACACTATGCTGGAAAACAAGCTAATATAAGAGAACCAGTAGCTTAATTGATATCTCAACGTATGAGTGATCTGTTATTGTAAAATGCTCATATAAAATAAATGCGGTTGAATTGTGATGGTGTCTGCCTACTTGTAGTTTGTATTTGCAGTTTAGATGATATGATTCCTCAGTTCATTTGATTTCCTATTCAATAAAATAGTAATTGTGTGATAAGATGATAATTACCCGATGACCAAGGTGGTCAAATTGGTACTTGTCAGGAGATGTCATGAAACAAACATGCAAGCATAATTTATTAATTATTTTGTTCCAGATGTAGTGTAATACTTCAATAGAATGATATGCTGCATAGGAAGAGTGCTGTTGCTATAGCTGTTCCTATTTCAACTAGGTAGGCCTTCGGTATTCATGCTTCCTTCTATCAAGAGCATTGTGGCAGTACGAAATCCTTCCTCAGCCTTGTTTATAATTTTCACCGGGCATATCTTATTTTTGGACACTTGCTGCATTCTAACCCAATCGCTTACCCGTTCGCTTCTTTCCATTGCTTCAACGCTTGTTTCAAGCAATAGTCAAGAGTTACTAAAGTAGTTTGTCCTATTCAAAGCTATAATCAGTGACTAATATGCACACAACAATAAAGACAGTTGTTTTTTCTAGTGAGAAATCGAGTACTGTTTTTACACAGCTATAGCGTCTGTGAATTTGACAGAAAAGCAAGGTGAAAAGCCCACTACGCGGTAGGTCGACATTCCTTCTTCTTTCCAAGCTTCTGGTGGTATCTATACCTTTCGAGACCAAGCCCTGCTACAATTCATTGCTGGAAGAGACTGCTAGATTGATTTTGAATAGTTCGCTTCAGGGTTGTAGATAATGCTCTATCAAAGAGCGCCAGCGTACGTGCTCGAAAGCGTTAGTCAACTAGCTACTTGTCCTTGGTTTTATCTAGTGTGCCCCTTCATTCAATCTCTAACTCAATGTCTACCCACATACCTTTCCTTTCTGAATCAGAGCTTTGCTTACACATCTAATTCTACATTTGACCCATTTGACAGATATTTTCTAAGGCTGAAATCACACAGTTCTTATCCCGGCATCTTACTTACTATTTTTAAAACGACTACTCTTTCCTTTTCCTTTAGGGTTATGGGGTGATAATCTCCCGTTGCTATGGGGGAAGTCACTGAGAGCTCTGAGTCGGATGAGGTGGAAACTTTGCTCTTTCTCCTTGGCCGGAAGGAAAGAAACTTGCTACCTTCAGGAAGGCTGTTTCCCTCGGCTAGATAGAATGGATATCCATTTGTTGAGAATAGAAATAAGCCTCCCTCCTAGAGATGCCCCACTATCAATGAGAACCTTTAGGAAACCTAACACACATCTGCGCCGTAAAGAACTCTTGATCAGCTTGCTCAGTAGTCATAGCTTAACGGAAGGAAATCCTCGTTCACTACCTACATGCTCCACCGGGGGTACGCCCCAACCCGATCTTCCATAATGCATCAAGCTAGCCTTAGGCACCAATTCTCACACACCAATGCAAGGGAATTACGCCGATGAGTGAAACCCCCCTTTTATCAACTGAACACTTCCCCTTTCCTTGAACCAGAAACGGCAACCGGCACCTCAAGAACAGAAAGAATGGAGTTCGTGATGCCCTTAATGGACGGAAGGATGATAGGATAAGGATAAATGGCAATCAACAAGAGCAGAGGTTAACACCCTGGTATCGACTAGTTGGTTGGAAAGCGTTTTGGCAAGACCTCCCTAGTGCCTGTTCAGAAAATACGTATCGTGATATCAGTATCGGGGTGGTATTGGTTCGGGTCTCATCTCAAATAAGCTTGACCTAAGAACCGCCCATTTAATAATATATATAGACCGGGTTCATTGGACTTATCAATTTCCTTTTATTGGTGGGTTAGGGCCTCGGTTGGTTAGGGAATTACCTCCACACGAACGAGTATTTATTAGCAGCACGGGCAGAGTTTGACTCTGGTGCATTTTCACAGAAGAGCACTCACTACTTAGCGGAGTGTGTTAGCCTCATTTCCAACTACTAGTTTTACATATAAACTTCGTGAGAAAGATTGGAGTTTCGAGGCCCCATACTGACTGAAAGAATAGTACCTTGCATTTTCTAATAGATTTTATAGAATATACTCTTTTTGACTTTCATAATGGTCTTTTCTTTCTGAATCCGAGCGGAGTATTCCTTCCTTAGAGCTCTTTCCTGGGCGACCTGGCTTGCTTGTAAATATATAGTGGGTAATTTTGGCATAGTCGATCAGTTCATTACTAGATTCTCCAACTTAGGGAATACTTTCTTCTTTTCCTACTCTTACCTGCCGGGGAATTGACTTAACTTAAATGAGTGAATTTACTACAATACAAGACAAAAGAAGCAAGACCTTACAATAGCAATTCAACGTAGAAAAATAGATTTTATTTTCTCACTTAAAATTCCTTCATAAGAAACTCATCTCTATACTCCTTGCCCTACTACTCTTCTCATATATAGGTGGTTTTTTATACCTCTATTGCCATTTCTTCATATTCGAATTTATCCCCACTGTCCAGCCCTATCTCAGTTTAAACTCCAATATGCTTCCCTAGTTCCTAAGCATAGACATTACTAAAGAAAGTCATCTATCTCATAGTTCCACTTTGATACCTATCCGTTTTTCAAACCCTATAGCAGGTAGCTCAGACTAGTACCATCTTTCTTGACGTTGCATTTCCAAACTCAAAACATACGATAGTAGATCTTAGTCCGGCAGCAAAAACGACTAGCGTCGCTTCAACAACAGATATAGAAGAAGAAAGAACTCATAGAGAGATATTATAAGCTACTTTACCTCCTTACCTGCTTGCTTAGCAGGATGCGTATATACCAGACCTAAGTTACCTACTTTCCTCTCCTCTACTATGAAAAGAAAGAAAGCCTACTACTCTTGTGTTGACTACAGAAAAGAAAGAACTCATATCGTTAAGCGAGAGTGACTTTCGCTTACGGGAAGCAGCACAGGCGAAGTACTCTCGTGAATAGAAATAAAACCGCTAGTTCAAAGCAGTTCAAGCCAAAAAGAATAACCTCTTTCGGCGGGACTCAGTTCCAAGCACGGTGGACTGCGGGATGCTTACTCTCATCTCTCTTTCAGGATTGATTCCTGCTCACGATAGCTTGCTTGGCTACTTTACTATACCTCTGAATCCTTCTCTACCCAACTGACATATCTCTATTCTCCGCGGCATCACTCAGTCTCTGATTGTCTTAAGGGCAGAGCTCACTCTCCCAACTATCCGGACAGGTATCTCATTGATCTTTCATTTTCTTGATCTTCTATTAAATGATGAACTTGCTAATGCAACTTATTCTACTAAATGCTAGAAGCAAACCAACATGCTAGAGACAAAGCTAACAACTACTATTCGAGAAAAGGAAGAAATAAAGAAATAAAACAACAACAGGTCTTTGCAATACATCAGTATTCTTCTACAACAAGAAGAAGAGGCAATACATAAGTATTATTCATAAACAAGAAGAAGAGGCAATACATAAGTATTATTCATAAAGGCAATATCTCTACACACCACACCTGAAAAGAAAATACTGAACAATACAATACTTATGCTCACTACACTCTTGATCAGGAAGTACCAGCTCCTCATAAGTGAGACAACAGAACAGAAGTAGAAGCTACCGGATTCACGCCCGCTAAGAAAACCTCTTCTTCTTTAGATCCTGAAAAAACGAAAATAAGTAAGAAGGAGCAGTAGTAGGAAGACTTAAGTGACTTCGTTCATTTACGTTGAGATAGACGAGTAACTACTTTTTTCTATTTTTCAGGATCTACGGTCACCGCGGAGGGCAGCCTTCACGATGAGCGATTGCTGTTCTTCCAGCAGCGCCCTCTTCCGCATTTCAAGAATGCGGATTTGCCTCCGAACATCCTGTGTATGATTGTGTATCCAAAGTTGTGCATTGGGCATCCAAAGTTGTGGATCGACGGAATAGAGAAACAGGGGGTCCTGAAGGAAATCTAAACTTTCTTTGCAGTAATGCAAGCTTATCGTTTTCTAGAGCCTGCTGTTCCTGAGGTATTATGGCGAGTCTTGCTGCGATATCCATCGCTTTGACTCGGCACTTGTCCCGCAAAATGGAGAGTGCGCCGAAGCTTCTATTTATAGGCGAGCCTATTCTTTAGCGGAAGAATTTCTTATTAGAAGTCCTTTTTTTAATAGACTGTAACATAGATAATTTGCCCGGCACCCAGCAAGAGGATGCGCCGCAACGGCTTGATAGCTATCAAGAAATCCTGCCTGTTCAGAGTAAGAAAACGGATGCGCTTTAGCTTTCGCGCTAGAAAGAGATAATGAATGCGAGCAAGTGAGTAACGTAGATTCTACACGTTATACGTTACTCATTTGTGTAGAACATAAGAGAGCCCTCCATTAGTGCAAAAAAGAATGAATCCCTTGATAAGGCCCCCGGGTATCGACACGCGGCTTAATCCCGATCACATCCTGAGGCAATAATAGAGCGAATAATGAAAAGAGTACTCCACCACGAGCAGCGAAAGCACGCTCAGCCAATCCTCACTCGACGGCTCCGTCCTTGCTTAAGGAAAAAGCCGAACCACTCGCAGATGGATCTTTTTTTTTCTACCTTTACTGCTCACTCTGTCAGTCCACTAACACCAAACATATTCACGTCATGAAAGAATAGATTCCAGATAAAAAGTATACTAGCACATATTCACGTCATTAAAGATTAGATTCCAGATTTTGGGTATAAAGTATACTCTCACAGATTCATCCTTGAGTGCGTGAAGATAGGGCAAGGTAATGCGGAGAATGCCACGACTCTTATATGTTTCAAATCGGGATGGCATGTGTCATTTCTTATAAGGGTCAGGGGCGTAGCGAGAGAGAGAGATAGCTAACCTAGCCATTGGCGGAGAGAGGGAGGCAACTGAAGCTTTTAGAGTCGGGTTTAGGTCTTCTTTTTGCTTGCCAGAATCCATCAACAGGGGCTCCACAGGGAGGTATTTATTCCATAAAGTTATCAAGTTATAGTGGAATTACCAACCGGACTGGCTTTCTCCAAGAGAGGGTTTTGTCTTTTCCGCTTCCTCGCGCAAAGAAAAAAAAAGAATCTCTTCTACGGCTACGGCTCCACCCACGAATCTAGGTACTGAGAGACCTCACAGCTAACCTCATTCCTCGCTTCATAAGCACATTGTTTAATTACCCTTGATTGTGTCCTCTGGCATCCAGATCAACGAAAATGCTCATCTTGTGGCTCTATTCTCCTGTTCTCCGTTTGAATACTACCGGGTAAGGTGGCTCGGTGAGAACATAACTAGCCCTCCCGTCAGCAAAGTGAAACCCCCTCCTCTAGGCTTGTTACAGTGGTGGGTGATGCACGTCGAGACCCAATGAATTGGACTTGATCATCACCATCTGCGCCCGCATCTTTGCTTGCACCGTCCGACTGTGATTTCTCTGGAGTGTCAAAGATGAGATTAAAGCTTGGCATTTAAGACTGTTATGCATGGAACTTTGTGGCTGCCTTTTTATTTTAGTATTACGCGGTGCCTTCTTTCCAAGGTATGGCGTATCTTCGCTATTAGGGATTGCAGTCTTATCAGAGGGGTTCTCGGCGTGCCATGCGTGTTATCAGTTTCTGACTGGGGTGCCACTGGTGGGGTTAGGATTCGGGGAGATCTTAGAGGTGGTGAAACTGCTCAGAGAAACCCTGGTTCATACCTTTAGTGGGTTCAGACTGGAATTTACGTCCAGGGACGGGGGAGGAGCGCCACTAAGCAGACTCCTGCTCCAAGTGCTGGGTCTACTTGTTGCTTTGAACGAAGAAAAGGGGCAATTGAACATTGGAATTCCCCTTCGACGTTGGGGAAACCGGCTCACAGTAGCTCTGGGTCGGTTACAGAAAGAAGGGCTGGAATTCAATCTGACCAACGGCGCTTCGATTACTAAGGGTAAGGGAGCGCATCAGGCTCTACTTATTCTACGCCTTACAGGCTGACCCGAAAGAGGATAAGATAAATTTTTGGTTCTTCCAACATCTGGTAAGGAGAAGAGCTTTGGGTTTCCTAAGGGGAGCCCCACCAAGCGGGTTGAAAAGCCTCCACTCGAGTTTAATTAAAACCCTAGTCAAAGAGATACCCGAACTTATGGGGGAAGTGAGGCAGAAGCAGGAATCTTGTCCTTTCTTTAGCTCGCTGGTGTGAGCTGAGCTTGGCTATCCGAGCCGAGGAAAGATGTCAACCAATGGACAACGTACGTAGTAAAGATCGTGTATTTACAACGGAATAGTATACAAAGGAATTCTTCGAACACATATAGGTTACCAGGATACCTAACAAACTTCTCAAAAACCCAAACAGGAAGAACCATTACCCTTACTAGTACCAAGGCTAGAGATCCGGATTTGAACCAAGGAATGGAATCAAATGCAACAAGAAAAAGGTATGAATGAACCGTTAGAAACAAGCTAAGATATCTGGATTGCCAATCAAAGGAAGTAAGAAACTATTCTCTTCTCTTTTCTTTTCAGGTTCTAGTATACGCCTACATAAAGAGAAACCTTAACCTTGCTTGCTTGTCTTGTAACTGGAAACCATAGACCCGGAAACCGTATCAAACCATATCAAATAACAGGAAGAAGCAGGAATGGAAACATAAACCGTCAGAACCACGGAAAGAGATCCTGATTCCCAATCTTCGGCTGTAAGAAACAGAAGGATGATTCAGTATACTAGACTAGCACATCTCGATACCCCTTTCCTTTAGCCAAGAAAAATAGACACGATGTCGTTTTATTTTTTCGCATTGGAAAAGACTATCCATAACCTATGTCCCTAACCGGATTCTGTGTCAGAAAGCGTGAATCTTTATTGCATTCCATGCTCTGCCTTCGCCCGAGCGGTCTCCAGGGAAGGAAGCCAATAATGGGTGTGTCAGGGTGGAATAAAGAAATAGGAAAGAAAAGCCTATCAGTAAAGAGAGAACCCTTACCAAGAAACGGCTTCCACCAAGGTAATGAATACTACCTCTCAAGCAAGGGAAACCTATGAAGACAGAAAAGAGAACCCTAAAGGTTAGAGCCAAGGCAAGAAAGAATGCTAAACCTAAGAACCTGTCCTTTAAAGGTTATACGAAGACAGAAAACTTACCCAGACCAGAAAACACATTCCTTAGAACCATAGGTCTATTCAACGAACTAGTCCGGAGCCGGGCATAGTAAAATACTTATTACTAGCCTCCTCTGGGCCTCGCTTACACCCTATCCGCATAAACCCACGGAACCTTTTTCATGTGTGCCTAACCAACTGGTTCACGTTTTCAAGTAGTATTTCTCGGTTATGAATCACGAGTCTCAACTCGGAGTTGCTCTTTCTTTTACCCGGATATTGCAATGGACGAAGTAGACAGTCAGGTATTTGGATGCTACCGTTCGAGATTGTGAAGTCGTCTGGTCCACTTAGCTTCTGCACGATCTAGAGTTTCCAATACTACTTACTTTTACTTTTACTTTACTAGAAACGAGAGAGCAATACGAACGAAGACCAATCCATAGGCCCTACTGCGCATTCTCCTAGCTAGAAAACTGTTCTATCGAGACTGCCCACCTCATATTTGCGAGCGAGGGATGAAGCAGTAGTACGGACTAGAGGCGACCGTTACAGCCACCTTCACTGCAACTTCTAATCAATATAGATCGTAATGAAAAGCAAGGGTATGTGTTTGATTCGCCCCATGGTGGCAGCTTTCCATGAATTGACGTAGAAGCAACCATCCGAGTACGGGAAACCCTGAGTTTACTTTACTTTACGATACTTTACGAAACGAAGGAAAATAGCAATGGAATGGAATAATGCTATCCGTACGCTATTGATATTCCTAGCGCTATCCCTTTTCTTTGCAAAGAAGCCCCTTCCCTTAATAAATTGAAAACATCATAAGGCTTTACTCAAAAAAGTCAGATTTGGCTCGGGTGCATCAAAACTTGCAACCCTCAGAGTATCCTGATATTGATGAGGTGGCCTTTTCCTTTGCCCTTTTTCTTTCGCCCTTTAACCCGGAAGAAGAACGAAGAGGATCTTGTCCAAAAGATGATGTCGGATATTTTATTTAAGTGATGCCAAAAAGCGCTAGCTTCTAGTCTAAGTCTGAAAAAAAAGGAAGGGAGAATGAAAATTAGATGGAATCATCGCTTTCATAAAAAGTAAATCCAAAGAAATAATATTGAAATTATCCTTTGCCTTCCTTGCCGGGATCAATCAGCAGGCTAATGCAATCAGAGGTGGGTGGGAGTGAAGTAGGTTTCGCGAGCATACACCCATATACTAAATATGTGGTGAGCATCCAATTCGTTGAGAATCGAGATGGTAGGTAGGGCATTGTGCTCAGTGAGTGAGGCATGCTCTTGCCTTCTTTTAGTGCTTCTTTAGTTACCCTACGCACACCATTGAGTTCACGTGATCTTTGTGCGTGCCCAAAAAGTTCTAACTAAAGAACTTTAAACCGAAAGCAGACCGAATAAGTAGTTGTTGAAGTAGCTCTTTTGTCAAGTAGTAGCTCTTTGACCCAAGCCTCCTAATATAATAGCTTTTCGCTTTATCTTTAAAGAGGAGAGGTTAGAGGAGGGGAATCAAAAGAATGGAGTCAGATCCACCTTCATACATAAGTAGAAGTGCTAGTCTAGGCATGTTCCTTTCAAAGAGGATCGATCAGTGTAAGTCCCTATAATCTTTATTTTTATAGGCTAGCTTCAATACGTCTGGGCCAAGGGCTTTCAAATCCAATATCCCTTCCTCGCTCCGCCCCTCATCCACAAAGCTTACGAAAAGAAGGAATTCCAGATAAGGGAGCCACTTCGTGTGTATACGTGGAACTACCAAGTCTGAATTGGGCAAATAGACGACATCAAAAGTCTAAAAAGAATCTCAGAGGAGGACCGAAGAGAGTAAGTGATCTTTTTCCCTAAGCTATAAAACAGGAGTAGTCAATCCACTTGGGATACTTTCCCGCTGTGCGCCTCTTCTTTCTTCCATTGTTTCATTTTATCCCGCTCACTGCCCTATGGACCGCATTCATCGATATTGGAATGAATTCATAAAAAATGATAACTAGGGCGTAGCGTAGCATAAAAGAGAATGAATAGTAGCCTACTTAAAGCAAGCTTTCATAGGCCATGTTACTCTTTACTCGGCTGTTCGTTCAAGAAAATCAAATCAAGTACAAGTAGTAGTGCCAACAGTCTCATGCAAATAAATCGTTCATCCTTGGAGGGTGTTTTTACTTGTAAAGAAAGTTTTTATCAAATCAAAGGTGCGATTCTCTCCTCTTACAATAGCCTGTGAGAATGCCAGTGCCCAACTATTCTGTCTCGATCTTAAGCTTAAGTAAGAATGATAAGTCTTCGAGGCAATAAAAGCATAAATCGCCATCACCAGTCATTAAGTAAGGGTCGATGAAATTGGGGGGCTTTCGTTGAAGATCTCAGTTCTTTCGCGCATATGGAGTCAGTCCATCCCGAGCATCACAAGCTTCCTGAACCTTTTCCTTCACACAGTGATGAGGTAGTCGAATTCCTATATGTCGATAACTTGTGTAAAAGCTCTTGTAGAAGTAAGAGTCCCTCTGAGATCTTTCGTTAGCCCGAACGAACACTCTTCCTCTGAGATAGAATCAAATAAGTGACAAATGAATGGTAACACATGGTACCTATCCGTGGTCGGGAAATGCTTTGTGCCCTGTGTCCTTGCTTTGCTCTACCGAAGGATGACGCAAGGTTTTTCTAACAACAGTGTTCGGTTACCATATCTTTGAATGACAAAATGCCCGGTCCTCCAATCGTTAGAAAGAACCTTCCTTCTTATATTATATCTACTAGAAGATCTATGCGCCGGTATTTAGTAGTTCAATGAAATAGAAGGTCTCGATAAGTTCGAAAGTCGATAGAAAATCCGTCTTTAGTCTATAGATAATCCATCTGTCATCAGAAAGGATTTGATGGCTTACTTCTTGAGTATGACACTCTTCTCAATCCTCTCCTGGCACAACTACCTTCGAGTCCGTGCCTTTCTATTAGCAGGATTGGATTATGCGACCGCACCCTTTGCTCTCAAGCCTTTCAGGTTCAGTTTCAGTCTAGAGGCTAGGAGTGAGGCTCTTTTCCTACAGTTTCCGGGAATAACTACCTTTCCGATCCGATATTATAAGTGTAGGATTGGCAAAGTATTCGGTGCACTAGATCCTAAGGCCGCAGGCTTAACTCAACGATTTCCGCTCTTAAGGGAGAGAAGCATATAGGAAGGCCTGGCCAGAAAGTTCCGGGAGTATAGGTCAAGCAGGGAGAGACCGATGAGTCAAAAGAGTACCCAGGCTATGATTCTCAAACTCTTACTACTAACACTAGGGTTGGGTTGTCAAGTACTCGGCTTCCTTTACCTGTCTATCCCTACCTTTCCTTTCGAACAACGGAACAGCGTCACACCTTACGGAAATGGATTTCGCTTCTTCTTTTCCTTGTGCAAGCGGGCAAGGCCCAAAATCCATTCTATGCAAAAGCAGCTACCCCCTGGGAACACCTTTAGACAGACAGAAACCGAAGCACTATGATTGTCATGAGAAGGTGGTGTGCTTTTACCTATTGAAAAGAAGAAAGTGTTCTTGAGTCGAAGAAGCAGGTTCAATCTCACTCGGATTGCCACCAAAACCTGTATAAACAGCTTCAACGAGAACAGCGAGCGCCTCCTGCTCAACATAAAGTGGCCTACGAAGACAAGTGTGAGGAAATGCTTACACTGAAGCTTCCACTCCCATATGGGCAAGAAGAGCTCCTTCTCTTTTTGCCAAAGCAAAGAAGAGCCATTGTCTCCCGTACTCGTTGATTGGAAATCAAAGAAAAGAAGAATGTTCAACTGAAAACAGAAGCAAACCAAACAGGAGTAAGTGGAAGAGTTTGAAGTTCTTTCTTTTTATAATAGATCTATGCTGTAGTTCCGTAGCAGTGAATATCCTCCGCAAAGGAAATATTCGTATTCGTATTTTAGTAGAGGAGGTTCCGCCTTGCCTCAACCTTAGCGTATCTCGGCTATGTCCCAATCGTGAAAACTCTCGATTTGAATGCACTTTTACAAGCAACAAGAGTGCAATTGGCAACTGCCTCATATCGTTCATCTAATGATGTGGTATACAACTATAAAAAAAATAAAATCTTTACATTGATCATATCCATGGCATGGGTCGTATCAGAACGAACAAGGAAAAGATTCATTAGCAAAAGCACCCGAAGCTTTGAAGCAGATGGATCAACATAACCACAATTGACCCTGTTTTCCACCTACTAGCAGCAGGAGTATTCATTTTGTTCTGGAACACTTCCCAAATCGATATACGAAGAAGGGCAATCTCAGTATTTAAGTAAGAGATTTTTTATACGTATGCTAATCCATGCATCTGGAATGATACTTGCATAGGAAAGAAAGGAGTGTGTTTAGCGAGTAATAGGAGAAAGGAGTGTGTATGGCTAGGTAATAGAGAACAATAAAGGAATCAACACCTGCGTATCGTTCCATTCACTAGTACTGTACAACTACTACTAGCTTGTAACACTCACTAGCAAAAGTCATTCTATTCATCGATACAGACTACTAGGGCTGAATACATACGTTACTCTCATAGTTTCACAAGGTTTAGAGAACTACTAGTTCTGTTTCATTCTA
>NW_023366755.1:0-60000 GCF_902167145.1 Zea mays | reverse complement strand
CAATTCCTTGAAGCCCGTTGCGTAGTCCGTGTCGAGTTGTCCAATCCTTTATCAATAGGTACAACGGCAATCAGCGTCCTTCAATTCATGCTAGTCGTTGAGAACTCAGCATGTCGTCGTATTCTGGCGAACTCCGAACCGTTGTTCCGAGTCAAGTAGCAAAGCTAAGGGTAGGACGAATTATCAAAAATGGAGCATTGCCCTGCTTTCGTGTCGAGAAGCAGAGTAGCAGATGACTTTCCCGAGGTCACAGACGTAACTCAAAAAAACTCATTCCTTTTGAATTAATTTCGAATAGTTCTTATCTTTGAACCACTAACATCCAAGTATCAACGATGCGCGAGACCTTACAAACAATCTGGTAAGCTTGAGTGGACCGACTGAGATCTAAAATACTATGGTTATGGTTATGGTTATGGTTATGGTATGGTTAGGAACAGCTTGACTTATCTCAACAAGTGCAATTTCTTTCAGGCTTATTCACTGAAATATTAGAAACCCTTTTTTCTTTCTTAATGACTTCGCTCTTCACTTACTTCATATCCAACTATTGATAGCCGGCCTAGTTTCAAAGGATACCCAGGGCGCTAAGCATGAATAGGAGACAGTGAAAAACAGCAATCAGTATAAGAACGAAAACAAATAGTAGAAAGGAGTTAACTTGGGTATAGGTTTCTAGCTTGGGTGGGAGGACTCACTCACTAGGGAGGTAGCCGCAAAAATAGGAAACATAGGGAGTAGCAGCAATTTATAATAGGAAAGTAGGTGTAAGCAGCTACCCGATAGAAGTCTAACGAAAGTAGGAAAGAGTTTATTGAGTGACTTGAGGATAACGAAACCACTATCTATATAGATAGGATTTCCTATGCATAAGATTTCTGAGTAGTACTTGAAGCTTAGCACTAGCATTGGCATTTAGTAGTAGTTCTGGCAATGAGTGACTACCTCTATATACCTTGCTCAGGGAAAGGAATAGGCATATTTCTAAAAAGGATAAGCTGGCAAGCACAGGTTTCTAAACAGGAGTTAGGTATGGGTTGTGTGATTTGAACGACCAAGTAACGGATACAAGACATAGGCCCACTATAAAAAGGAGTTCATTTTTGCGTAACGGTGCAGTACCGGTATATCCATATGGTTTAGGTCAAGTAGTTGGATAAGCTGGATAGGTCAACAAGTGAGTACGTTGAGGGAGCCGAGCCGTAGTTGATTTGTTTTTTCGTTTTCACGGGCAGAGACAGGTATAGTTGTTTTTACAAGGGCTATTGTTTAGCCAATAGAGACATATTGAATAGGTCAATGCTAGGAATATGCAGTCACAGATAAGATAAGTAAAGAATAAGTGAGTATGTACGAGTCAACTCATAGGTTTAGTAGGGCTACTAGAAAGAGGAGCTTGGGACAGAGCTAGCAAGATATGAACCACGAGCAGAGGTTGTCCCTTGAAAGAAGCACCGACCGAACAGGTATCGAGATATGCATCTGGATAGGTTGTTTTAGCTAGCTAGGCATTTGCTTGTGATTAATACTTCTTTTCTTAAGGTTAAGGTAGTTAGCTAAGCAAGTATGTATTCACGGAGAAGCAATGGTATAGGTTGAGGTTTAGAAAGCTAAGTAAAGTATTTCAAGTATGCATGCGTGATAAGTCAAGCAAAACCCGGACGGAAGAGATGGATTTTTTTATTTGTTAGAGGAAGGTGTAATATGTGTATGTAATAGGACTAGAAAGAGGCATGTATGGTATAAGTAAGGAATAGGCTTTCACAGAAAGGCATGGAATAGCTTAGAGGGATAGTATAGTATTTAACAAAGAAGCACGTACCGCATCTGGTTAGGTCAACAAGTTGTTGGTTGGCATTCAAGGTATGTGTAACGTTGAGAAACAGGTGCTAGGTATGAACGAGTAAGCTACTAAAAATAGGCGAGATATGGTTTCAATAGCCTAAGAGTTCATGGAAAGGGATTCACAGATAGGCGTGGGCATGGGAAAGTAAAGTTATGTATGCAAGAGACAGGTATGCACGGAATAGGGATAAGCGAGCACCGGGAGAGATATGCCAGTAATAGGACTAGGTTTAGAGAAATAGGCATATGTGAATAGGGCTACTAGATCATTAAAGTATAGGTTTTGGGTAAGCTCGCTCATATCGAAAGAAGAAATCGAAGGAAATGAAGCATAAGCTGACTAGGTCAAATCCTAGGCTGTTTCGATAGACAAAAGAAAATAGAAAAAAGTAGTGAGTGAGAAAGAAATAAGTAAAAAAATAAAAGACGACCCAGACGAAACAATTAGTGAAATCGTTCTATTTCCTCCATATCCTCAAACATATGCCTATCCCCGCACATGTTCTTACTCGCATATTGGACTTACGAAAGGTAAGCCTTATTCCCAGCTATTTAACTCAAAAAAAAACTCTTAACGCCCATATGTTCATTCTTTCTTTGCTTCTCATGTTTCCATGCTCCTTTCTGGTGGCAGGAGGCAAAGAAGAGACATAATGGAGATAATGATGGTTCAAATCCAACCATTCCTTGGGCGTGGTTCGAGCGAGAATTCAATGATCAGTATTTAGATGTTATGTCTCGGGAAGCGCTTCGACAGCAATTCGTTAGCCTAAAACAAGGGAGTGGTACTGTTCAGGACTACAATATGAAATGCGACAACTTGATGAGGTATGCTCCCGACATTGTGGCAGATGACTTCCGCTTGCGACGGCAATATCTGGAAGGTCCCAGATTTACACAAATAATCGACCTTCCTGGTACAGTGAGACTAGTGGATCTGATGGCACATGCGCTACGAGTGGAGTCATATGAGCGGGTCAGCAAAGCTTTGTTCTCAATGTAAAGCCACGAGGGATCATCAATCAAGGCCAACAATGAATTCCCCGCCATCAGCAAATCCAGCTAAGCAAAATTCTGGCGTTGTGAATTACGAGAAGGTTTGGTGTCGATATTGTCAAGGGAGACATCATGAGTCAACTTGCTACAGGAAGAATGGCACTTGTTACAATTGTGGTGGGCTCGGTCATTTCGCTAGGGAGTGTCCCAAGCCAAATTCAAAACTCATGCTTGGTGTACAGACCGAACCAAACCGATGACACAGGGAGTAGTGGCGAGAGGTGGCGGTACACAACAGCCGAGAGGTCGTGGAGGTCCCATCTCTCAGCGGGACGTGAGATTTGGAGGCAGAGGAGGCGCGCGAGTCACAGTTCAGGCACATCACAGCGAGGCTGGGGGACCAATCGACAGACTAGATCAGACAGATGACACTACCGTGGCCACAGAACTGATAGCAGGTATCTTCAATATTTCTGGGTGCTTTGCTTACGTACTGATTGATACTGGATGCAGTCACTCAGTATCATCTAAAGCTTGGGTCAAAAGATGTGGGCTGGCGACAATAGAGAGTGGAAAAACAATGTTGATCGGAACCTTTGAATTCTTCATTCAGGAATTGAGGTGTTCATACCTTAAGATACAGATTGCAGGACGAGAGCTAAGAGTAGACCCAATAGTTGCAAAAGCAGGACGATATGATGCTGGGCTTGGAATGGTTGACTATGCATCATGCCACGATTGATTGTCCACGCAGGAAGGTGACATTCCAGAAACCGGGGACTAAGCCATTTTCATTGCAATTCAGACAAGTTGGTGATCGAATCACGACAATCTCAGCTTTACAGGCACAGCATCTAATCGAGTCAGGTTGTACCGCCTACCTTGTATCAGCCATGCAGACGAAATCGGAGGTCAAGAACCTATCATCTATTCCAGTGGTGTCAGAATTTACCGACGTCTTCCATGAGACTCTACCAGGATTACCGCCTGAACGAGAGGTTGATTTATGCATCGAAACCAAACAAGCAACGGATGGAGCAACTAGCGCGAAAGCCGTTGCGCGTTTTGGTTTGCTTTATCCGCCATGCCATTGCCATTGCCATAGTAGAAAGAATAAGCTGCTTCTTGTTTAGGGCGGGCTATCTTGACTCTTGAGCCTGAGAGGGAGAAGGCTTCCCGCGTGGGCGGATTAGCAATCCCTAGTCTTCCATAACGCGTATTGGACTTATGTTTCCTCCTCCTCGAAGATGATGGATCTATCTGGTCACCGAAGCTAAATGGACCCGAGCTGTTGATGACCGAATAGAAAGGTTTTTTTTCAATGGCAAGTCCTAGATGATGTAGGCTTTGCTTATCCTGGCCAACCACAAAGTACGCATCTCATGTGCAAAGAGACGATCTTCCGTCATAGACTATAATAAATAGTAAATGGACCGATCACCAGTTTATTGGCTCGTTCATTCAGGTAAGGAGGCTGTGACTTACAAGATGTCAAAGGGAAACCATTGTGGAAGTTCTTCGGTAAAGGGCTTTAAGCGAGTAGGGGTAGCTGATACTACGGCAGGGATTCGCGAAGAGCAACGCCTTACGATGTTCATGACCAATTGGTCAGCATCTAGCAAGAAAATGGATGCGTGTTAGCGCCGTGGCGCTTTCTAACCCTTTTATGCCTTTGATACCACCCTCGGTAACGCACTAATAGACCCCGCTGTTGACTCACGTTGGATTCAATCGATTGCTTTCCGCATTTCTAGCCACGTTTCAGCCCTATCCTTCTGTTCTTTATGCAGTAGTTGGTTGTTTATGGCCAGCCAGCCGAGCCGGATAAGATCAAGCAATAGCCGGCATTCAATTCTTCTTTACATCTGCAGCTCCAAGAAAAGAATCAGAAATTGAACCTTTCCACCAAGAGCCAGCCTATAGTGAAATTGGTAAGTTGAGGGCGCTAAGCCTTTTGTTTAAGATGAGTAAGGGCTCCTTTTTTTCAGGGAATAAGAATAATCCGAAAGTCGCTAGATTAGGAAAGCATAGGATCGAAGTCTTGAACGGACTCATTCACTGCCTCAGAATATGCCCACGCTGCGCGCCCTTGACATTTTGCATCACTGTACATCTTTTCTCCATTAGCCCCACACGAACCAGATTTGCTTTTTGAAGCACTAGAAAAGCCAAGCAAAACTCCAAAGTGCCCGGGCCTGCGAAAGCTGAATGAGGGTAGCCTCTCAATTCCTTGATATTAGTAGGAAACGGCATCCCCAGTATGTCTTTTGTTTTGGCGGGATACACCCTTTCTTTCGTACTCAGAATCCGAGGTTATAATATGCTCGACTGATCCTATTTCACTGTCACCACCTTTGCTTCTTCGGTTGATGAGTCTCAGGTGACTCTATTAGATTCTTGGGTCGGGGAGTTTTCAGTTTCTCTAGTGGGAGAAATGGTGTTTGACAGGAGGGCCAACAGTGTTAAGAAAAAAAAGGAGATTCTGGCGGATACATAAAAACCAAATGCTTAATGTAGGGGATTTTCATACTGTCAGATCAAGAAGGGTTAGGGGAACCATTCAATGCCAGAGTAAGCTGGGATTAATACAGCTTAATTGAAGACTTCTTTCTCTTTTTACCGAAGATCATTCTTCCCGAATAGAGTACGCGTAAGGATCTTCACTTTTTTATTAGTAAGGAGTAGCGAAAAGAGACTTTCTATTTCTCAGAAGCCTGCCGCAGCTTTTTTTCTCACGAAAGACCCTTTGACTTGATAGCCAGAACGCCGATGAAAGAGAACGTAAGTAAGTCTCCTAAAAATAAGTAGTAGCCCTATCCGATTCATTCTCCTATGCCTACAGATCGATTTTGAGCCGATGATCAGAGTGTTTGTTTGGAAGGAGGTAGTCCCATCCCATCCCATGTAAGTGGATGTAGGCAGATAGCCTTCCCTTGTTGAAGAGGCTAGTCTTTGTTTCGGATTCCCATGTTGACGAAGAAAGTGCCCGAGCTATCACATTTCTTATTCGAGGGATTTTTATGTTTACGATTTGCGTGTTTGGGTGAACCTTGACCAGCCTCGGTATCTAGTGAGCCAATGAAATTTTCTTCCAGAGAGGAGCCTTACCTAAAGAAGAAACTATGCCCCTGGTTTGAAGCGAAGCGAGAAAAGACAGCCTTTACCATCTTGACGATAACGAGTCACTAGTCTACAACGTAAGCAGATTCCTGAACTGACCCAGCTCTACTTATGCAAGCAAGTCCGGCACAGACAATTCACTTATATCTTGAGTAGCTAGCTATATAGGATCTAGAGAGCTATCTTCTTTGTTGAATGCTCTTTGAGAGTAGTAGAGCCAAGAGGAATAGTACGTTGACCAGTGCTACAAGTTTGGAGTTGAAGCCCGAGCGTTAGCGAGTTTATTTTTCACATGAGATGTAGGCAAGCACTGAGGTAGCCGATTCCACTCCGAACTCCGCGCCTTTCCATACACTCTTACTCCAAACCATTTGAGAAAAGCATACTGCGTCTTATTGCCAGATTAACGTCCGGGCCAAGCACGCACCGATTGCACTCTGACCTTATCTTATCTTGTCAGGCGTAGACGAGACAAGCAATGAAACGAAGAATTTACTAGTGAAGCCGCGGAGACAAACCCAGGAAGAGATCTGATCGAGAACGCTGCGCGCCTTTTCCACTTACGACAATATACGAAACACTTCATGATATCGCAAAACACAACCACAATCTAGATCCGTCAAAATGTGAGTTGGTAGCCCGCCCGTGCAACTTAGAAATGTGGTATAAGAACAATCGGGCAACATCGGGAGCAGTAAATGGGTTTACCGAGTATAAAGAAGAGCTGATGTTAGAACGCTTCAAAGCCCGGCTAGTAGCCAAAGGTGCGGAGCAAAGAGGAAGGAGTAGATTTCACAGACACTTTCCGCCCTGTTGTTCGACCCACATCAGTACGTGTTGTACTTACCATTGCCTTATCTTTTGGTTGGCCATTACATCAATTGGATGTCAATAATGCTTTTCTGCATGGTGACTTGGAAGAGCCGGTTTACATGCTTCAACCACCGGGTTTGACTGATCCAACCTATCCACAGCATGTTTGTAAACTTAGAAATAGGGCTCCCCGTGCCTGAAAAATTCCAAACTTGCTTGCAATCACTAGGCTTTCATTCTTCTCAATGCTTCGCCCTTCCTTATTCCTCTTCGTCTTGGTATGATACTTTCCTAAAAGCAAGGATGGGTTTCTTTTGCAAATGATCTGATCTAACAATTGAATGAAAGCACATGGTTTGCGGGGCAAGGGATGCTGTAGTTTTTTCTGAATGTGATAGCTAAGAACTGTTATTATTCGCTCCACTCTTGCCATCACGCTCTGTCTTGAGCATCTCCCACATCTAACTGCAAGCCTTGCTTTCCATTGGCTGATTCTCTGTTCCAGGTACAAGTCAAGTGGTCCGGGGATGGATTCCTGGTGAAGAGCACTTTTGGATTATCTAGTTGTTGCTTTGACTACCCCAATACCCAGGATTAAAGAAATACGATTCCTAGCGCTAGAAAAATGCATATATAGGGTCCAGAATTCATGCAATGGAATGAAATAAGGGTTTAAGCCGGGGATTAAAGAAAAGGAATTAGGGGGAATGTGGAGAAATCATAAAAGCTAAAATCAAGTCGGTGGCGCGATAAGATAGTTCTTCAAATGTTTGCGAAGCGCAAGACCGTGTATCTGCTTATCCACCCGCGGATTGTAGGTTAGTAATGCAGATCTTTACCCCTTATGGACCAAATCCCGGGCACTGTAAACACTTGCATTTCGCCACCGGGTGATAAAATCTGCAGGATCCACCTTTGTTTGATATCAACTGGACCTTATGCGAGAGAAAGTGATGCCATCAGAATCTTAAGGTATTAATATGTAATTGGATAAACTGAGCTTTCACCTAGAAACTTCTATTTCTGTGTAAGAAAGAAAGACTAAAAGCGAGTTCTACTAAACTCCAGATTGACTGGTTGTCTTACGCAGTGCTAGCAGGGGTTCGAATCTTCTTGATGCGGATTATCCAAGCTTAGAGTATGAAAATAGGAGCTCTTCTTAATCCCGGGCCAGCTTTGCTTTCCTCTAGAAGAGACAGGCTTACTGAAACTAGCACTAGCAGCGCGTCTTGTCGTCAGTCAAATCCAATTCAATAAAGAACAAGAAAATGTAGGTGAACAAAGAAAGAAGGCAACTGCACTGCTCTAAGCCGTATGTCATGTGCAGGTACAGCCCGGTTGAGTCTGCATTATTTAAGAGCTTCTAATGTCCGTATGCTGTCGCGGTTTGGTCAAGTCTAAATGCTCATTATGGTGGCTCATGCGACCTACAATTTAAATAGAGCTAATTTGGCTGCCAAGAGGCACCTGCCAAGAAGACTCAAGCTGTTGATTTCTGCTTTCATAGGGGTCTTTTGGGGGTTGTTTAAGCATAGGGATGGGCGAGTGTGGGCTACAATGCCACCGGACTTGCTGTGGGTAGCTCAAGAGGTCTGCCTATGGTTCAATTGACAGGTGGTTGTAGTTTATTTTGAAGTTTTTGATGTTTCATGTACATGATGATAGAGATCTGTCAATTTGGGATTTTTACACCCACTAGTTTTATAAAACTTAGATGCGAGGAGGTTTCTTTTAGAACACTCTTCAATGAGTCCTCTGCGAGCCTTATGAGTTCAGATCCTCTACTGTGCAGAAGCTCACTCTTAGCGATTCATCTTATCTCATGAACGAAAGGAGACTGCTCCGGTGTGCGGGTGAAGGGGACGAGACCTTGTGCCTTCCTAGTATCGAAGCAGGAGCTCCTTGTTAGAGTAGAGAAAAGTTGGTCGAATTGGAAATGAAATATTTAGAGCTTTTCATTATCTAAATTTACCAACTAGAAAATACTTGACTATTTTACTTAACTTATTCATAAGTTGGCGCTGTGTTTACTCAGGAAAATCCAACTAAAACACAACAACAAGAGAAAGATTCTACTATGATATGACCTTCTGTAATAATGAACTAGTTTTGCTGATGCAAGCCATCGATTCAGTCTATAACGATGATTGGAGGGTGAGAGGTGCTACGTCTTTCATCAAAGATCGTTTGAAAGAGATAATATACACTACTGGGGAGTACCATTTTTATCCGATTGATCTATATCATTTAGATAAATATTATTTAAAGAAAGAGAATTTCCTCTATCAGTTAGTTACTATGGAAATGGAAATGGAAGAAGATAGAGGGGTCTTAACCACAGAATGTGTGAACGGTGATGATTTACATGTCTATAAGTGTAGATTTGCATCTGATGCACTTCTACGCGTTAGCAAAAGTGTTATTAAACACCGTCTTAGTCTTAGTAGATGGATATGGATATTACACACCCCCGCAACTCACTAAGTTGAGGGATCTCAAGGAAGGCCACTATAAAGGCTTAGGTGAACAGAATAACGTTAAAGCACTTGTAAAGATACAATACAGTTGAGTGATAGTTTCTATCATACAAATCAAACTGATATATTAGCATATATTGATGGTATTATCCCCGATGGTCTTATAAAAGATCTAACCGGACAGGTTGTTAGTCTACCAATCTATTCTATTCAGAATCATAATATGATAAATTACCCATGGGTCTCTCCCGTAGGAGAACTAACTAAAGTTCTATTTCATCTTTACTATACTATACTATACTATACTATACTATACTATATTGAAAATTGAAATTGAATTGATACAGTGTTTGATAAATGGTATCCAGGAGTACAATATAGCCGTTGGTATAACGAAGTATTTATAGCCTTCAAGTACGATGATTTTGTATGTAACCTAGAAGGTCTTCAAAGTCTATTATCTACAAACCAACTAGAAGGATCTGTTGAATATATCGATTATATAAATAATTCGTATTTTATCACTCATAACGATGAAAAGTTTGTTTACCTGTATGATGGCCATGTTGAGGTAAGGACCCTCCATGGAGGCCGATCATTCTGGGAAAAAAAGGTAACACATAACAAAACATCTTGAAAGGGGTTAAGCAGGGAGATCTCGACTAAGATCGTAAAGGAGAGAGAGACTAGAGCCGCTTACTCACCCTAAGGCGGCAAGGGACAACAGAATCGAGGAGAGAGTCGAGTAATCGCAGAGTCGAACCACGATGAAGTTGTGCCCGCAGTGTTAGTTTGTAACGTATAACTTATCGAATGTTTCCGTGGAAGCGGAAACAAGTACTAGTTAGACGCAGGGAAACGAGCAGAGACCGTAAGTCGCCGTTAGACGAGTGAAGGCGACCCGAAGGGGCCGGCCCGCCAGAGTAAGCAAAAAAGGCTCTAGTAGATCTCGTAGTGGAGAGAGAAGTCGAGATATCCAGATAGGATGGTCTCTTTATGTCACTAATAATGCTATCTGTTAAAGACTAGCAAATATTATGACAAAGGTTGTCTGGCTCTAGACTATAACATGGATAGAGGTGGGAATACCACATGGGAGGAAGGGGAAGTTTGCCTGGTAGATCTATCTACTCCAGCTTTCATCGTAGTTTTCAGGGGAAGGGCGGACGAAGCCACTTTGACAAACAGGAACCAGCCACAAGTAAAAAAAAAAGGTGATGGGAAATTTCCAATTAGATCGAGATTCTTCTTTATTGTTATGGATAGAGGTTCGCTTTCCCAGCTGTAACCGATGCCACAAAGGCCTTAGGTTTGAATGTTTGATTCGACTTCTTTTCCAATTGTCTTTATCTAAAGGCAGAATTCGCTTGTTTATGAGTCGTTCCTGTCCTGTAGTTCAATACACTATTATAAGGCCAGTTGCCTATACAGGATCTCCAGTTTCTAGTACAGTCAGCTTTAGTTATCGCTACACCCTCTCTAGACAAACGATTTGATTCAACCCACTCTACTACTGGTACAGTAGCACCCTGCCTTAATAATCGCATAGGCACCCGGGAACCTTACTCAGTAAAGAAGGAGACTCCCTAAACAAGACTGCTAGCTGGTATGGAGGGACTCGCTTTGCTTGCTTCCTAGTCAAATATGCCCTATCCGTCTGACTTTAATATGGAATGGTATATATATAAATATCCTTCCTGCAGAACTTAAGGTCTACACGTGAGAAATACGTATAATACTACGATAGGAGAACTACTAACTTCCGCCATCTGCATTAGTTACGTTAGCGTAGGTAGGCGGTTCTCATGCCAAAGGGGAAGATCTCGCTCAGCCAAGTGCACAACCTGAGTAAGTACACTTATCGAGGAGTGATAGGGCAGCAGAGTTTGAGGCAAAAAAAAGATTTGGGTGGCTATGGGTGATATGGGGAATCTAACAATTAATTGACAATGATTTCACCGTGGTGTGCATTGGTAGCTTCAAGACGAAGGCATTTTCCATATGTAAGCCACAACACAATTTCAGTATCTTATTCTTCTGAACCAGGAAAAGCGTTCTGGTAAGGAGGATGAAAGAAGAGTACGAAAAAGGAAGTCAAAAGTGGTAGATCCAGGACATGCCAATTTCTTTCTCATCTTTCGCATCGCCAGACAGCGCATGGTTTTCTCAAGATCGTAGTTAATTAAAGAAGAACGGAGATTGAGAAGAAGATAAAATGAACTTAAGTCCTCGTCTCAAGAAAAGAGAGGGACGAGTCGAAATTCGTTCAGGACTTGTGCACGTAAAAAGGCTTCCACGTTTGACCATAGAAGCCCTGGGTAGAGCAAAAAAAGAACATAGAAAAAGAATAGGCCTGATTTGATTCGTCTGCTCGTGGGATTGCCGATACTGCTACCCGGCTACACTGAAAGAGGGAAGCGAATAGCCTGAAGATTCTTTCCTTTGTTGTCTCACTATCAGAGCTTGCGAGAGAGACCAAAAATACTCTCTTCGGCGACTTAGACTTACTCATTTTGGCGATGTCTGGCACCCGCGCAGGAAGGGTTGAATTGTCTGAATTGAACTCTGTGAGATAATGGATCTAACGTTAGGGCTTAGTTACTCCATCTCTCTAGCCGGAACTACTTGAACCCGAGTAATTAGCTTCCTTAAGCCATGTCCATATTTATGGAGCTAAATCGGATGGTAACTAGATTCATTCCGTAGCATGGGATGGGATTCTGTAAGAGCATCTCTAAATAATAGCTACGCATCAGTTTGAGTTCGAGATTGAAAAGTCCTCTCAAGTTGACTATTTTTGGATAAATGGGTCCTGTCAAACTGTTGTGACTGGCATCAAAATACGAAATGTTAGATTACCAATACTATGTTAGCATTATCAAGACTGCAATCTATCACAATTTTGAGATGCTCTATAATTATAGATACCAAGAAAACATGATTATCTGTAAATTGGTCCAGAAGTGAGAAAATAGGTGTGAAATTCCAGGCTAGGGTTAGCAAGGAATTGTTTGGGCTGATTGAGGATATAGAGCTGATGGAGCTACCTTTGCAAGGGCGCAAATTCACTTGGAACAATGCTGTGTCAGCTGCTAAGTTAGACAGATTCCTTTTTACAATAGACTGGGATTCAATGTTGTATACCCATGCTGTGGCGACAGCCCCTTCCTAGATATGGTATGGTTCAGACCATGTTCCTTTGTTGGTGGAGTGTGAGACTGAACTGTTCAAAGGGTTTTTCAAGTTTGAAAGATCATGGTTGAAACAAGAAGACTTTATTCAGAGGAGCATGCACTGTTGTTAAAAGGAGAATTGGGGAAGCCTTTTGAGTACATTTACAACAGATGAGAAAGTGTTTTAGGGGTGGAGTGCAAATGTGAATAGAGAGATTAGGAGAACAAAGGAAGAATTGTTGACCAGTCTGGATAAGTTGGAGCTTTAGCAGGAAGAGAGGGAATTGGAGCAAGAGGAGTGGGAGTGCGTTGATTACTGATTTCACAGGGGTTCCCCTACCGTCCAGAGAGAGTTGTCGCCAGGTCCTCGAAAAAGAATCTGCCATAAAAGAGATGGAGATTGACCATCTGCACCTGCTCATTCAATTATTCTATTCCGAGAAATCAGGACTACAATCTTCAGACAGAGCTTCGATAAACTACTTGTCTCATTGGGAATACCCTCTTATGGAGAGCTAGATTCCGTAGTGGAGTTTACTTAGCTAAATTAGCAACTTATCGATCTGCTGTAGCTTTTCAAATCCACTCTAACCGAACTATGTTAATTATGGAGCCTATCCTTAGAAAATAAGATTGTCCTTGTACTTGCTCTCTCATTCCTGGGAGTCCTTCAAGGGTATCAGATCTTGAAACAGGTTTTTCTTTCGCGCTTCCCCTAGCGCAGGCAGTAGTTTGATAGCGAGTTCACCTTCCTAGTAACGTTTGCTCATTTCTTTGTTTAGCATTTCTTTCCTGAATCAGAGTTTTGAGTAGCCGGGACGGACATGAAATTAAGAAAGAGCCCGCACGATCTAGATGCACTGAAAATGGCTATAAAATATCCAGTTTTAGAAAACAACACTCTCTCTCTCTTTACGAGAATTTCAAGTGGGTTGGTTCAATTCCTAGCTTTTTTGGATTTGTATTGCCTTACGAACTTGCTAACTAAAAGAAGGTAGGTCCACAAACAAGTCTATATTGGAATAGATAGAGAGCATTTTTCCCCCTTGTAATTTCACAAAAAGTGGAGAGCCCTAGCATTGAATGAACGTAGTTACTTATCGAATTACCTGAAGTGAAGGAATGCCCAGACTTATTTACTTGTCCGAATAGATTGACTCGGTAGGCCGTAGGAAAAGATAACTCATGCCTACTTTACTTACTTGCCCAAGCCCTACCTACATATTTTACTAGTAGTTCTTTCGGAGAATTACTCTCTACCTACCTATCCTATCCTATCCTATCCTATCCTATCCTATCCTATAGTAGATTGAGTCGAGTAGTGATGAGCACTTATATATACCAGTCCGAGTATGGAATCGAACTAACTCATACATAGGAATTCCTTTCAGGTTGTCTTGCATTTACTTTTTCTTTTATTTGTCCCGAAGAGACAGGGAAAGCTTTACCAGTTGAAAACTGCGGACGGATTAGCCCTCATTAACTTAAACTTATGAGTTAAGTTTAGTAAGGAAGATCTTGGCTTTGTATTGCCGCTTTTCCTAGATATAGCTATAGCATAGTAGTGCGTTTGCGATAAGATTGAATTGAAACTCGAAGTGAGAGCATGCATTTCCAGCCATACGGAGAGAATTACCCGCCTACCTGGATGGCCTGCCTAGTAGTTCTTTTGAGAAGAAGTGCGCGCACATCTTAATTCCAACCCATTTCATGGATTTTCTCTAGCTACCTCATTTCAGTAAAGTTAAGCGGGTCGCCCTTTAAAGCCCCAGATTACCTGGTGGGGCTAGAGTCTATTGTTCAAAGCTAGCTAGTCGAAGTCTTAACTCCGTCCGTTTGGCTCAGTAAAAAAGTATGGGAGAAAATCCCGTATTTATTTTAGTTAGGCCCCCTCTTTCCCTCGATAAAAAGCAACTCAAAAGACAGTATGTAGACTCGGGGAAAACCTCTACCTAGGACTTGATTTACTTGTTTGAAAAACTTTTTATTATCGTATGGGAAAGTCACCCAACACTTTCTCTATAAGGATAGAGAAAAGAACAACAGACAACAAGACCAAATCCAACCGTTCTCCCTCTTCTTCTTTTTTCCGTCTATGTATAAGTATAAGGCTCTTTCGAAGCGGAATGTATTCTGCTAATGTGCACCACGGCACGGAGTTTAGATGAAATCCCGGTGGACCTTTGGGCTGCTTTATCTCATTCCACTGCAGAATTGGGGGTTCACAAGAACTTTGACATCTTTCCGCGAGAGCTGGCAGATCATCCACTCTTCATTGAAAAGTGCGTAAATTGCCTACCTAGTTTTAAAATTAATTAGAAAATGAGTGTCACAGCAGTAGCTTTTAAGATAGATGGTAGCCATGAATAAGGATATAAATGAGAGGAGTGAGTGTGAGGAGAACTTCCCATTTGCTGTTCTTAGACCCTGTAATAAAAACTTTGGAAGCTTCCTAGGAGCGAGTCAGCAATTTCGCTCGTTTTCCTGGTATCCAGACTTTCATAGTAGGTCTCGTAGCCAATATCCCTACCAGACAATCCAAAATGGAACCTTAGAGTGCTTTACCCGTGACCTTTCTTGTTGCTCCCTGGGCAAATAGAAACTATATCTTTTTCTATAAATAGGTCTGCCGCCCTGTTAGTGCTCTATTAAACCGGCTTTGTTTAGTCTGATCACTGATCATTTCACATCAACTCAGCGATTAGAAACTCGATGTCTTTTCGGCTGTTTTATTAGCAGCGTTAATAACCCTCCCTTCTGCTCTACGTTCAAAGACTTACTTCGTTTTTATTTGAAATAAGAATAACAGAGATGAGGGTAGCGGCTCTTACTGTGGCTGTGGCTGAATCACCGGCAGCATTAAAAAGGAAAGCAAAGACGTACGTGTATACTAAAACCCTCCAAACAATAGGTCTCCAATCCAGCGAGTAGATGAACGAGCCGACCAATAGGTAGGAAGGAAGGAGCGAGCCCCCCTTTTGATTTGAGAGGAATGGCTCATCCCCTCACCTCAGCTTTAGGAAAGAGCGAGCCATTCCTTGCCGGGGCGGTATGAGTTAGCCATTCATCTGTTGGATGTATGGAGCCGACTCAGTTGGGGCCAACGCCAGCAACCTAAGAAGCAGAAATTAGAGACATAGGCATTTTGCAAATACATACAAATAGAATATACCTGGCTCACAAATCGAAAGCAGCAGAGTAAGCAATTGTTAGAAAACCAAGACAGGTCAATTGATCCATCTTAAGTAAGCACTGTCTGTGTGAACTAGACCGCCTAGTAAGGAGATGCTTATTGCTATGTGGTTTCCACTCTTTCTTACAAGAGCTAATGAACAAGAGCTATTCCCTTCCTCAGATTCCATTTAGAAGCTAAAAACATCAGTAATGATGGAGGAAAGAAAGCCAACCTTAGCGGCCTTCTTCATTGGAAAGAACATTTCTCCCTTTTTCCGCTGCGCATTTCCCCGCCAGAATCCTCGTAGTACTATACTATACTATACTATACTATACTAAACTAAACTAAACTAAGTCGTGGCTTACAAGCTAGCCCGAAAGCAGCTTACCCTTAGCTTAGCGATTTGACTAAAAAGCCGAGTTAGCTAAGAATGCAGGAAAGAGAGATGATCTTAAAGAAGATAACCAAGTGGTGTATCAGCCTGATAGCTTGCTTGGCTCCTTTACCCTTCATGGTTAGAATGGGTACCTCGCGGTTGGATCCATTCCATCATCCATCAATCTCAGGATCCAGGCTCGCCTTCACTCGGTCAAGGGGTAGCCCTTTACCTCGTTCCGGGGTGATGAACCCTTTCATTCCTAGAACAGGGTATCTCCAATTTGAGTAACCAGCTTGCCATCCTTCTCAACCCACAATTGGAATTAATCCCGATAATCCTTTCCTTAGTTAGCTGCCCAGAAGGCGATCCAAACAAGAGCTGTATCAGCTCATGGGGATGACCCAGAATCTCTTTTCTCTGGTCTGTCGATCCAACCAGCTACCATGTAAACAACTATACCATGACTAGTTGACCCAGTGAGTAACAACTATCGTAGCGAACCTAAAGCATTCAGGCTTACCTCTTGGTAAACTTTGACTTTAGTTTGATATTACGCATAACCTTCCATCCAGTGGCCTTCCACCAGATCTTTCTACATCCGTGGTTATTAGACAGGATTCTGTGCTTCTACTTTTAGGCTTGCGTTCATAGACTGAATTCCACTATCTTAGCTCGCTTATGGTGGGAGTGTTCACTCGCTATCCTTGGGTAGGATCTTCTTACCGAGGGTATGACTACAAGAGCACAGCCAGCTGTATTCATGCTCTTCGAAGTACCCCTTTCTTGTCCACAGCTAGACAGCTCGTACTCATTTGCCCAGCAGTGGTCGGGTTCACCCATTCTTTGAACCTACCTATCTGCTTAACCCTCACCTTCCTTCATATCAGAATGGAACAGTAAACTATATTGTTAGATGCTATGTTTCTAGGATGGAATTCCCTGTACTCAACAGTAAAAATACAAATAGTATCCATGGGATAACCCTGATCGATAGAAGTCACCGCTAAACAAGTTTTGACAAGAGGAATGCTTATTGAATAATAATAATTATTGGCTTTATTTATTGCTACTAGAAAGGTAGATACCGGTGGTAAGCGAAGAGGAAATAGACTCCTGTGAGTATCTATTTGAGTAGAGAGGTATGCCATTAAAAGCAATTAAATAATAGAAAATGAAGGAGATACTAGGTAATGTGTATGAAGGGGTAGCCTGTATAGCATGGTCTAGGGTTCTGAGAGAGATCGGTCATCAAGAAAAGAGATAAGAGTTCGCCCTCCCTGTTTTGAGTGGGTGCTCGCAAGGTCAAAGTAGAAAATTCGATTCTTTCATTAAGAGGATAAAGAGTGGAATTTATTTACACCTCGAAGTAGAGATGTATTGGTTGAGTCATTCGCTAAACAACTCGGATCGAGACCCGACCCCTAAAGTAGAGTCTGTTTAGTAAGTAGTATGTGGCGGTAAATCGAGCAAATCAACTCAAGGGCTTCTGTTGGCTCATGATCTATGTACCCACAATAGGGATTATATTCCTCAATACCGATAAAGTACCTCAAGTCACCAAGATCTTTCATTCTGAACTGTTTCTGAAGGAAAGAAAGAAAATTCCCATGTTAAATTTCACTTTCACTTTAACAATAACAATGCCTGCTTTTTTAATGTTATAAACTTAGACCAAAAAAATAACCATACCATAAGCCGTATAACAAACAAACAAAGAATGATCACACGAGCTCTGTCTGAATCCAGCTTCATTCACCAGCATGGCCATCTTGAATTTTGCAAACCGACGCTCTGGGTGCTTGTTTGAGACCATATAAGGCTTTCTTCAATCGGCAAACAAGGGATGGATCGGAAGTCTGATAGGGCTTTAAGAGATAGGGAAAACTGCGGTAAGAAAGACCCACTCAGTGAATCGGTGGATCACACACTTGGACCCGCCTGACTATTTCGAAAGTAGACAAGTGTTGAAAGAGTGAAGTCTGGGGACAACGGTAAACGTAAAAAATGGGATCTCCAAAGCTACCCGCCCTACTAAAGAAGTTCGCAAGCAAGGGACATGCCGAACACCTACCTTTCCAACTAAGTCCCACGCGAGGACCCTTTCATCCTTCCGTCGTTAGCAAGCGGTGGCCGACTAGGCCTTTTCCCTAAATATTTTAGGAAGCGAAGAGGACAGAAAAAAGTTCGGTAATCTTCTCCCTTTGGTAGGCATTTACCCAAGGCACTGATATTCTGAGTCTCTCGATTATACGTGAAATAGGGAGTTCAAGGTCTTATTTGTATTTCTTGGCCTGGCCAAAGTGAAAGTGAATATGAGCGAAAGTGAATAATTCACTATTGAAAGTGAAAGTGGAGTGAAATCTGGATATGAAGGTTCAAGTCCAGTTCCAATCTGGATATAAAAGTGCTGTTTAATCGTCGAAAGTGATCTCTCTTTTGTTGTTCTCTTTTAGTCCACTTTTTTTTTAGTCAGAAGTTCACTTTAGCTTAGCTAAGTAAGTAGTCCTTCATCAAACTTGCATATCTGGCACTTTAGGGGGTCAATCTTTCATGTTGGAAGCTAAAGAAAAGGTACTCCCCCTCATTTGAAAAGGATAGGCAATTGAGAGAGAATAGGGCGATAGCGATAGACACAGGAACTGAAATAGACTAAAAGAGGACTCCCGTAGAGGAGAGGGGAAACCCGCTTAGATAGGGCGATAGCCCGGTTTTTCTTGAATATCCTTTCCAGTGCTTGTCTTGTATTGAGGTATACCGAAGATATGAGTCAAAGTAGGTAAGAGAAGGAGGCTTTCACTATTATTATATTAAGAGTAGGGCTTTAATGAAAAGAGTAGGCCCTTCGTATCTTTCCTCCAAGACGGAGCGAGACGGATAGGCAGAGCAAGAGCTCTTAAAGTCTACCCTACCCGGGCTAGCTTCTTCATTCATCCATTTAGGTCAGGGGCGGGCTTCTTCCCTTATATACGATGACATAGATAGAGCCTCCTTCTTTGATCCATTCATTGATAAAATAAAGTAGTCTTCGGGGGCAGTTTACCTTTTGAATCGACAGTAGAGTAGGTTTGATCTTGCTTTCTCAATCTTTCTCTGATCCTAGCCGTGTAGTAGATCCGGCTTTATTCGGCTAAAAAGAAGTGTGTGGCCGTCGTATCTGCTCGCCCCCTTCTTCATTCATCCATTTAGGTCAGAATGGATCCAGGGAACCTGGCTCGGGAACAGCCCTGAAAAAACACAGTAAGAGAGTCCAATCTCTGAAATTTAGCATTTTATCTCCTAACCTAAGTAGTAGTAGTAGTAGTAGAAGGCTTAGTATCTGACTTGATCCAATAGAGTAAGAACACACAGTAGATCCAGATTCCACACCTTGCTGTGGACTGGGGAGAGAGCAGCTCTGCGAAGCTGGGCGTTCTGTGTGATTATGGAGGAACTGTAGTACTCGCCCCAAAATGCAAGCCGGGATAGATACTTAAAGAAAGGGGGAGCGGTGGGCCTTCAAAAAGGAGCGAGGGAGTGATGGGCAACCTTAGTCTATATGTTGCTCGTGAGCCGCCAAGTACCAGTCTCGCAACAGTACTGGCGTTAAAGGATCGGTCCTTCACTTGCGGATCGTTCGCGAGTCGAACTCGCTCTCTTGCCACGCCTTTGACTCACGAACTCGAGTCGGACTCATTCACTGCTTACTTTTTTTAGGATCGTTCGTTCTTCACTCTCTTGCTATTACCCGCAGGGAGCGCAGCAACCGACGGTGCATATTATCATATAGAAAGAAGCGAAGCGTAGCGATTCGTACTACCGGAAAAGTGTGCTAGGCAATAGAGTCAGCTTACGGGGTGGGGCGCAAGTAAGCGTAGCGAATCACATAGAGTTGCCCCTACCTGCCAGCGCGCAGATAGATAGGGCGGGCGAGCGCAGGGATGGATGTCTGAGCGGTTGAAAGAGTCGGTCTTGAAAACCGAAGTATTGATAGGAATACCGGGGGTTCGAATCCCTCTCCATCCGCGAGGGCATAAGTTCTCTCTTGCCTTATCTATAGATAAGAACGAATCTCCTCGACTCGACGGATATGATGGATGGAATGGGTAGAAGGTTTAGGTTATTGTGTGTTGATTTAGTTAGGACTTTGTCTCCCTTTCGTTATCTTCCGCCCCGGGGGGATGACCTGTGGGAGGGAGCTAAGTCGAAGATCTCGGTGTCGCCGTGAGTGGTTGATAAACAGCGATTGCTGTTTGATTTAGGGAGTCCTAACCCGCTTAACAGACAAAGAAAACGATAGAGACTTCCGGGTATAGGGTGACGACCTTAATGAATCAAGTATTCAGGTCCGGTAGAGCAATCTCGAATTATCATATAGAAAGAAACTCTCGACGGGTACGGGTATAAGTAAATCGTTTTTGCAATATTTTAGTCATCGCAAAATTAAGGTGAAGTATGATCTGTATCTGTAAAAGTAGATCTTTGAATAACAGATTGGTCTGAACTTAAAATCATTTTAACAAAGCATGACAGTTTTTCATGACTGCCTTGCTTTCTTTTATATGGGAGCTGAAATCAGCATCCGATCGACCCTTGCTGCGTACATGGGTCAGTAGATATCACAGTACTAACATCGCAAACAGGATTCAGGTTTAAGCCACAAAGATAGATGACGATGAAGAGGAATCGTAAATTTGTTCACAATCATTCCTTTCAGGGAACTCACAAGGCCCATCGTGCTATGTGTTCAACACAAAACCCAGTCTTTATCCGTCAGTTTTACCAACCTGACCAAGAAACCGTATCAACCCTGCCGCAAGGAACCATGCCGAGGATCTTTTGAGATATTTCCTAGTCTAGTGGAAGTCTAATAGGTCTCAGGATTCGAGGTGGCTATCTTCCCTTCCGTGGATTTCCTAGTTCGATTTCTCTCTTGCATCTGTTTATTGTGATACTTCCATGGATCTGTTTGGATCAACCTCATTGGCCAGTTCTAGGCAATAAAGAGACAGACAACTCAAAACTCTATTGGATGCCGGTTTGCGGAGATTACCTACGAGGATTTCTTAGGATGGCTCAAAGACGGATTCGGTCTTTTCCTCAAAGGCGGATACGATGGAATTCGCTTTGGACTAGGAGAGAGCTAGACAGCGGGGATGAAAGGTTTGCGAGGAAGAATCAATGGTTCTACAACTGCAACAGCACTTACTTCAAAGACTATTCTACGACCAGCCGCCTACTTAATTACACTTCCAGCATGGCAAGTTCCTTCTTCTGCGAATATGAGATAGACCGACAGCCGGTACGGGACTAAGGGACTGTGGGAACAGCGAAAGACCGGATTCTAAGATATAGGCCAATCAAAAGGAAGATGGTGAAAGACCACCACAAAGAGACCCTCGCTCACGCCTTAGTTGCGCAACCAGTGCCGTCTCAGATTTCATCAGTGCCTTCTCTACCTCAGTCGACTGAGTGGCTCTTAGACTCAGGAGCTTCTCATCATGTCACCGGTGACTTGCTTCGCACCTGTCCTCTTATTTTGCTTATGCTGGTTCAGATACTCTCACCATTGGAGTGGAGTGGAGATGGTACTGGTATGAAAATATCCCACATTGGCTCTTCTCCTGCGGCCTTGTCTCATGGTTCCATTCACGCTTCGCGCCCTCTCGCCTTTTCCCACAACTCATTCATAAAACCAGTTGTCCGTACACTCCTCAGCAAAACGGAGTGGCCAAGCGCAAACATAGACACATTACCTTAGCGGCCTTGCTGTTATGCAACACGCTTCTATCCCGGTTCCTTTTGGGATGAAATATTTGCAAGTGTGGTCTATCTCATCAATCGCTCCGCGCCTCTTCTTCTTCTCTCTCTCCCTTCACACAATTGTTTCATAAAGACCCGAATCTTCGTATTCTCAGACAGCCTCACCTCAGACCTTACATTGATCACAAGCTTCAGCCTCGTTCGATGCCGTGTATTTTTCTTGGTTATGCACCACAACAGAAAGGTTACCGCTGCCTTCATATACCAACTAACAGAATTTGGATTTCCAGACATGTTGTCTTTGATGAAAACAGGTTTCCTTTTAGGGAGCTCTCTACATCTGGATTGACCATTCCCGAGTCCACCATCGAGCCGGCACTGGCACCATTACGAGCGAGGTAGGGCAGCTAGCGAAACAAAGTGCGAGGGATGGATTCGTGCATGAATGTCAGATGGTTGTAGTGGTGAAGCTCGTGATGCTCTGGATGAGACTGACTCTATATGCCCGAAAGGACCAATCAGGTGGATCATTTGGACAGAGGAAGAGATGGGTGGGTGCACTGCCCTGCCGCAGAGAAAGAAGACAGCTCTATCTCAGAAGTGAGCTCCGTCTCACAAGTTAGCTCAGCTCCGTCGATCTTCTCGAGAGGAGCAGTTCAAATCACCCTGTACGGATCCATTGGGATCTGGTCGAAGTAACGGGTACCAGGTTTTTCCTGGAGTTGCCTTTATTCGTTCATTTCTGGTTGAAATATGGGCTGTTTTCTGTGTGGGTCTAGGAAATCAATCCGAATCTGCTTTCCATAGGATCGTTTGGATATTAATCGATTAAATAGGTGTCTTCTGCTGCATTTCGAGTTAATATGTGTACTCTACCGAACGAGGAGGGTCGAGTCGAGGGAACACTTCCTTGACGAGAATCGCTAACAACTCCTTTTCTTTTCTTTGACGAGCTTAAACCACTCCCGGATTCCTAATCATAGCTTTCTTTTGTGGGCCTCCCATCGGTAATGGTATGGGTTCCTCGGTCTCATTATGCATCTGTTTTGTTGCAGTTTTGAACTGTAGTGACACAGGTGCGTTTTAAGAATGGCAGCAGGTCTAATTATTCGTACTTTCGGTGCATACGCCTGGTGAAGGAACCTTCCTTGGGTAGAAAAGTTACTAATAGCTCTGCCTCGAACAAACCCAATTGTAGTGATCGCCCATATTGGATCTTTCGTATCGAAAAGTGATAGGAGGTGAGACTTGCCTATTTCCTTTGGATGCCTATTCATATGTTTTGTGAACAAGTGAGCAGCTGGTGCTCTAGTATACTGTAGTGAGCCTGAATGGTCTTTATGAATTGTGCACTTGCTATATTATTTGTTCTTGCACTTTGGCCTTGAATCCTTATTGTGCACCGTGGTCTCTTGGCTTTGATGACAGGGATATCCCTTTCCCTTCTACTGCTTGATCCATCCCTGCGGCTTGCTCTCTTGAGAAAAAGAACCTAAGCGAATTCCCTTATCTTATTTGGAGGATTAGCCATGGCCTTCCTCAGATTATGGGGCTCCTAGTTTGCTGATCTTGTAAATCTCTTCCCCGCTCAAGTTAAGGTTCCCACGGCAATGAGTGCTTTGCTTCTCTACATCTCGTCTGCTATCTTGATTGAGATGCTTGTTTTCCTAGTAAGAGTTGTACAGCCCATCTCTTCCCTTCTATTCACTACCATTCCGCGTCTTCGACTTCTATTAGTTTCTTTCTTTCTCACTTTCTTTGGCTACAATGGTTACTGCCAGCAATATCAGATCAGAAATGTTATAAGAAATAGCTATATCTATTTTATTTTTCTACTTCCGCTACAGGTGGGGATAGACTGATTCGGTCGGGTCGATAATCTGCCCCGACCTCTCAAGCCTCTAAAGATCGATAAATGGTATCTATCTGGATGGAATGCTAGCAAAGCAATAAAGTACCTTGCGTTGCGGGTGGAAAACAGAGAGGAATCTCCTGCTGCTTCGTTATCAAGAAAGAAAGCTTAGGTTTGGATTTCTTCTCCTTCACTTGTGACCTATGAAGCACCAATGCTTACGATCCGGTACTAGTCCTCCAATTATCTTCCTCCCAACGCGGCAGGTCGGATCTTCTAACCCGATCTCTTCTCAGGTTTCGAGGTTCCTAGCTGTACTGATTAAGGGAGGACAGGCAAGTCACTACACTACTCCAAATGCAAAAGAGATGCTCATCTACGTAAATTCAAGTCAAGCTCAAGTCAAGTAAATGGCCCAGGAATGGATAGCGTAATGTGTGAATCTCAATTGTTCATATAGAAATGGTGCTCTCTGGTTGACAGGTTCGACTTCTTCATTTTACTGGGATTTTGGGCATCAAGTCAATTTTGCCTAACTTTTATTCGTCACATTATACGTGACTCATTGGATTTCCAATGAGAAAAGTGCGGATCATATAGATGGCAAAGTCCATAATTGGTTTTTACCTAGGGAGAGTCGATTGCTTTTTGGAAAAGTTCATCTCACTATTTGGAACTACTGCAAAACTCTCATTTCCAGAAGCCCATTTTCTTTAGTGAAATTGGAGGATGGACGAAAACACCGGGAAAATGAAAGCAATCTTGATTCCGGTTTGCCGAGGAGGGTAGGCTTGTTTTCCCACTATATGCGACAGGCCTGGCTTTCCATACTCAGACACTATAGGAGTGCTGCTACACGAACATCCTTTTATTCGTCACATTATACGTGACTCATTGGAATGCTGTCTTTCTTTGGAAAGCAGAAGTGAGAATTGGATTGCTGTCTAGGCGAAAGCGGGAACTCAGATGACTTTGACTTGATACTTGATTGAGATGCTTGTTTTCCTAAGAGACCAATCCTATGAATCTTCCTTGGACGATTGCCGAGTTGCCACTTCTGATTACCAAGATTACCAAAGACTTATCACTTCTCGATACGAAAGACCTGTTTCCCAGAACCAGAACCAGAATACGAGGAATCGATTTTGACCACTGCTTTGTATGGAATGGCATACGGCGCTTCTGCTACGAATCAATGTGTCAGTTCCCACTATCCTAGCGAACTGAACAATACCAATACGCGAATCACGAGCCGGAACAAACGAAACGAGTGCTTTCTCCGGAACAGAGAACGAATACACGGCGCTTCGAATGGAGAATACGAGACTGAGGAAGAATACCTTGACTCGCTATCTCAAATTCGAATACAGAAATGCAACATATGGTGGAAATGCTATGAGGAACCACAAATCCTTCCTACTGAGGTGAGGAAAATACTAGATTATTTCCGGCACCTTTACTTTACTTTACTTTACTTTACTTTACAGTAGTAACCATACCATAACCATAGTTGGAGGTAGTTCACTAGCACAGCCAGCCAATGAGTAATCAACCTTCCCTTTAGCCAATGAGTAATCAACCTTTTCCCTTTCTGGACCAGCAAACAGAAGAACCAATACGAGTAACCCTTCAAGCCAGAAGAGTAACCCTGAAACCTACGAATAGGAAACTGTCTTTACTTGAAACCGTAAGCAGCAAACCTATGCCAAGGTCACTCATCTTTCCTAAAGACGTTGACTACGACTCTAGATTAGATCTGGTGAATCACCGGTACCTCTAGGTATGGAGATCCTTCGACAAGTTCTTCTTCCCCATTGGCCAGGTCCCTCTGCATACATAGAATGTCATAGATAGAAACGATATCTCGTAACGGAAGACGATAGATTCTAAAACTTGATCTCGCCGGGACCACAGAATTTCGTTTTTCCTCGATAGAGAGTCCTAAGATCTGATCAAGTGATGCTCACCATGGTCCAAAAGTTGACAAGCAGATTTTCTCTCGATGGAGAGCCAGCTGATAAGAATCAAGTCTGTTTCGTATAGCTGGAAAAGTTACCAAGTCCGTTTTCCCGCGATTTTCGCTTTATAGCAGATTTTTCCTCTAGAGATGGTCTTTTGGTCTGAGAAAAGTATGCTTCCCTTAGTGCCAAAACTACTTCATCTGATTTTGCCGAAGGAAACTCTAATCTGGATTTCGAATAGTTCACATTCCCCGGGTATTTGACATATAGAAATTCTGGGAGTCTTCCTGGCCACACGTGGAGCAAGCGGCACCTATCTTTCTCTATCTATCTTGGCAGGGCTTCAAAACTAGTTCGAGAAAAGAAATGCGTCTCTCCTATAACGGAGAAATCACTGAAGCCTATGGCAGCCTCTATCTAGTCGATTGCTTTTGGATCAAGCCCAGTGCAGTGTAAAAACGAAACCCTATTTGACCTCCGGAAAGCCTATTGACAATTCAAAACTTCTGGTCCCCTATACTATACTATAATAGGGAAAGTAGGCAAGTCCATGGCCACCTACTTGAAGTGAAGAGCAGAAAAGAGATTTGATTCACTACCGAGTTCTCTTCCAATGAGTAACTACTAATGTTACGAATCAAAAACGAGCCCTTCGTCCTCTGAAAGCCGGCGATCGAGTGAGTAAGTCCGCCAGGAAGCTAGTTCTTTAGGGCTTAAATGAAAGCTTGTCGGCTGTGAAAAGTATACCTTTCCTTTTCCTATCCTTTCTTCTCTACTGGCTATCCTATCCTTTCCTTGAGTTTGTTTCTTTCCGCTGCAAAAAAGAAGCTAGTCTACCAGCGCTTCGTTCTAGCTCGAAAGCAAGGTTCTATGAAGACTCACAAGCACAAGCAAAAGTAGCCCCTCCCTTAGAGCAGTCTCTTTTGAAACAAGTCAAGGAAACCAGTCAAGTCAACCTGACCCGAGATGCAATGCAATACGACTTCACAGTTGTGTTGATTGAAGGAAGTGAGCGTATGCCGGCTAGTCCGGTAAATCGTATCATGATCATAGCATCGGGTTGGTGGGACAACCCTAGTCAGAGTGAGGGTTAACAAGAGTAGCGAACGGATTCCAGTATTTCATTTTTCCTTTCACCCGGGTTTCCTCTTTTCTTATCCGACGACTGCCATGCTTCTACCTTTCTTATCTGCCTACTACTAGCCTTCCTTCTTACTTTCTGGTTGGAGTATTTCTATTGACGGATCGAGGTCCGGGTCCTTGGCCTACGCTTTGGAACCTGGAAGAAGGAGACTCATTAGCTGAAGAAGTAAGCAGACCTAGATATTCCCTTAACCTAACCAGCCGGAATCCTTATTCCAATAACCCTTAGCCCTAGCTTTCATTGAAGGAAGTGAGGGTCGACCTTATAACTCCGTATGTATCAACTAGCCATTATCAGATCCGAGGTCCAATTTACTAGATTGGCAAAAGGGGCGGGTGCAGGACAAGAAGCCAATCATTCATTTTCATGCATTGTTCGATTCACACTGCTCCTTGGTCCGTGGCTAGTGCTTTTCTTTTCGCTAATCACCCAACTCTCAGGCCAGTCAGAAGGGCATTGATGGAACACAGACCGGTAAGCTCTTCGATTAACGCCGTCCGAACTCTTGCTTGATAGGACTTCCTATTCTTCACCTGGGGCTGGTACCTTTCCCAGCTTTCTTTCTGGACAGCTATCTTTGATTGACGGAGGGCAGCCTGCCAAACGGCTCTGCCCTAGCTTCTACTTCCTAGTTTAGTTGATATCTAGGTTCCAGTGTAGTAAGTCTTCCAAATGTATAAACACTTTTCTGGTGTGGTTGAACCTATGATTATGATCGGTTGGGCAATCCGCCTATACTATAGCCTGCCTTGGTCCCGGGCGGGCGGCACCTAGCTATAAAAAAAGTGGGCGTATCAGAAGAAAAGAATGGTTTCCTGCAGTACTTTTTAGTAGGGGAAGTTCCAATATATATATATAGCCTTCTCGAAAGAAGAGCGCGCGCAGAGCTCTAAGAAAAAGCATCACTCACTTACAATAATAATGAGGACCAGGAACCAATCTCTTTGTTGCGAGGAATCCGGGAAATAACTAACTCCAAGTCACTTAACTCACTCTGTAAGGCCATGAAAATCCCAAAGGAAATATAGGAAATACAAGTCAGTCAAAGAAATGCAATTCGGAAATGCGCACGCACCAGTCAATCTAGTCAAGTGCTACTCAATCTCCTACTAGATATATAGAGGCCATATAGAGGCAGGCAAATCCAGGAATGAGATATAGCGGAGGGAATACGGGCCTCCTTACCTACCTGAAATAATCTATGAAAATTCAAAGTGGAGTAAAGAAACCTAGAGGTAGAACCCATTTGAGACTATGAATATTCAATCTCAGTTTGAACCCTCAAAAAGGCTAGTTTGAGAGGAGTCTAGAACTAGAAATAGAAATCAGGCTAAAATGCACATGATCCAAATAAGGAGAGGAAGCGGAGATCTTGAATCGAGAAAGTGGCTTTTTCTATCAGAAAATGAATCTGCTTTCTGATGGCCATTTCGGTCCGTTGTGGGACCACGGCTTGCAAAGAAGGTATGCTCGGTCGGCTTGCGCTCTTACTTGGAAGTGGTCTCAGTAGCGAAGTCAATAAAGAGGGTAGTCCTCCTAGCTAGGAAGTCGTTGATGAATCAACCGATTTGTTTTTACTACGTATCATTAAGAATTCGAATACTAGCTTGCGGCAAGTGACGTCAAGTAGGGAAGATACCCAAGGCCCATATGAGGCGCTTGAAGAAGTGATCCATTAAGGCTTGGGACTAAGCAAAGCAGAATAGGAAATAGTAGTTGGATAGCTTTTCCTTGGGGTGTTCCCTGCCCTTTCATCGATTTTCGAGAAGTGCACTACATGTCAAACTCGAAGAGTTACTCACTTGGCCACAAGAGCAAATGTATAATGGTAGTCAATACCCTCACCCAATCTGAGTATACCCTTTGGCGACGAGGCGGGCCTTGTACCTATAAATACTGCCATCAGTATATGCTTTCATTTTTGAGACCCAGCCAATGGCTTTCTTGCCAGTCCTTTCCTGACGTCTTAACTCGGATGGGCTTAGTAAGAAAAGAATGATTCGCATAAAGATCCGGCTGCTATTGACGTAATGAAGAATTTCGGCAGATAAAAGAAGCAAGCTTTCGAGGAGAAAAAAGGATTGAATCAAAGGGTCCATAATAAAGTTGGAGGCCATAATGTACCCTTTAAATCCCGAAAAATACGCTTTAATGCTTGCCAGTGCAAATCTCGTGGGTGTTGCATGAACTGACATGCTAGGTTTACTGCATATGAGATATCAGGTCTTGTAAAAGTGAAGTACTGTAGAGCACCGACAATTTGGCGATAGGGAGTCGGATCAGCGAGAAGCGAACCAAGATTAGATTAGAAGAGAGTTGTGAGTTGGGTGCTACCGGTGTTGAAACCGGCTTGCAATCAGCCAGGAGTGCTCAGTTTGATTTGATATGATAAGTAGATACTTTTCAAGGAAGATAGCCTGAGCGAGTCTTTTCGCGGAGCTATTGTGCCGAACGCTGGCTTTCAACTTCCCGTACCGGGAGAAAGATTCTAACGTTGATCGAGGGAGCAAAAGGGAATCTAAAGGGTGAAATACGCGTCTGTCTCATTAGAACCCCGCTCCGCTTAGTCGACAACAAGAGAATCGAAGCATCCTCCTATTCCTTATGTTTCAAGAGTTCCCGAGATATGCAAGCAAGTTGGGCTGGGCACTTGTTTTTAATAATGCCAATGGGCATTCGAATCCCTGAGAGAGAGCTAATAGGAAGGAAGATGGCTCTGGATTCACTAGGCTTTCGCTGGCTAGAAGCTTCGAGAGAAAGTAAAAGAGATGATGTGGTTGAAAAGGTGGTAACTGTGGATAGCGCCAAGTAAGCTAATCCTAAATGTCCAGCCACGCCAAACCGAACTCTTATCACATTATTTGTAGGCTTTGCTATTCTTACTCCTCTGTGACCTTCATCAATCACTAGGCACAGTATCAGTTAGCGTGATATGGGTTGGTAAAGTAGTAAAGAAAGTCTTAGTTATTAGGAAAGAAATGTTGCAGCCTATCTGCCACTGAGTTGGAATCGATTTGCTTAACCTGCTAATGCACGGAGATTAGCCAAATTAGAGAATATGAGGACGTCGGCAATGGTTGGTTTTAATGCTCGCACAGACGAAATAGAATACCGGATTGGACCTTAGCCGCTCGGGAATAGAATCCTTCACCACCAGACCAGGAAAGGCAATCGCCACGACGCTGACATCTTTTCATACGTACTAGACCCGGAGGCAAGGCAAATTCGGAAGAAGCCGCTTACACGACTTCCAATACAGACAACTCAAGCAAGAGGTTTGACATCACTCCTGCAACTGCAAGACAAAGACTCAATCAAGAACCAGAGAAACTTAAATCAACCTTAGTATTAGTAAGAGTAAGAGTATTAGTAAGAGTAACCACTTCTGGCTCGTTAATGTTTCGCTTCTTTGTCCTTAAAGAACTTTGCATACATCGGAACATGTAAGACAGCATCAAGGATGGGGATGGTAATCTGCGCATCTTGAATCATCTCAAGAAACTTAGCAAACTGCTTGTCTTCACTTGACTTCTCAAACCGTTCTGGAAATGGCTGCTTCGGCTTGGTAGGTGGAACTGAAGTCGAACTGATTGATGATGGATCATTAGGAGCTATAGCTGGTGGTGTAGAAGAACTAGGCTGTCCAGCAGTAGTAGTAGTGGACTGCTGAGGTACCTGCTGGTCCTGTGGAGAAGGTTCATTTATCAGGAATCTACTTGTTGCATAATGCACATGCCACAAACGATAAAGTGGAAGCACACTCAGATGAAGAGGATGGTGAATTGATCAATAATCCCATGTCTTTTTTTGCTGAGAAATCTTGGATCAAGACATACAAGGCAGCATTGGTCAAACATAGGACTACCTAGGCTAGGTCATTCATTGCTTGGTCCGCTATATTCGTTTTGTCTTCTAGTTCTCCACAGGGACTTCCTACTACTCCGCCGAATCTCTCATCTGAGAAAGTAGGTCACCTGGGTCGGGTAAAGCAGCGTAGATAAGGCTGGAGTTTATGAACAAGTTGATGTCTACTAGGGCATTGACCGTACAAGCAGGTAAGTATAGGGCTCGGCTAGGAATTCGTTTATGCTTATATTTATAAGCTTTCTTCTCACTAGGTAGGGCGGGCAGTTGGTCTTATTGCCCTGCATCATATGAGAAGGAGTTCTTCCACGAAATAGAGGTCGTCTATGGTCTTTGTGGCATTGATGGATAGTACTGGTCTGTTGTCAACAAATAGACTGGCTAGGTCACAGTCTGCTAAGTCTACTAGTGGGATATGAATATGCATTAGTAGTAGTTATTGCTGCCGGATTGGTATTAACAGTTGGTCAAGTCTAACGTAACGTTTTTCAAGTAGAAGGATAGGGCATTAATTACCTGGGGTCGATAGGTACACCTTTATAATCAATTATTAGCACAAAGCTCTCATCTCACTTTTCATAGGTAGGCCTCTATAGTTATAGTGTATATTGGCTTTGATTCTTTCTATTGTTATGGGAAAGGCATATCCCCACCCAGTTCTTCTTCGTCTTAATTAATAACTCCTTCCTGAACTTCAAAGTACGATAGAAACTGACTTATATCTCGTAGGAAAACTAGAGAATGAGCCATCTCCATCTCGTAGAGAAACTAGAGAGGTGCTGGGCGCAGCTGAAAGGAAATCCAAGAAGAGTCCATGAAAGGCTAGCACGATTAGGATCCTTTGTAGGGTTTATCTCGGAAGAGAAGGCTATGAAGCGAACATCTCTTCTTTGGGTTGGGAGAGAGGGGAAGATCTATGCAGGACACTTAACCCGTGCCGGAGGACTGCACACAGCTGGTACAACCTCGTACATTTTACATGTTCTTACAAGTCCGATGGTACAGTTGACCTAGTATCGAATTATTATAGATTCCGTTGGCAGCCATTGCCCCCCTGCATGTCGTCTGACACGACCGAAACGAAACTTGACACCCCCTAGCAGCCCCCTGTCGGCATCGAAAACGGAGGGAAGTGCGCGTGCTGATGTTTAATCATGCGATGCCAATGATGTAAGCGCGGGCCCGCAGGTGCAGACAGGTTCGTCGGGGGTTATGCAAGCTTCAGAGGTGGGGGGTACGATTGTGGAAGATCGCGTGGAGGCAGGGGTTGGAGATGTGATGCAAGGGTGCGGGGAATTGGGTGGAAGGACAGTCGTTAATGTGGAGTCAGGTTTGACGGGCGTGAGGCAAGAAGTGGAGGGAAGTGGGATCTAGATTAGAAGAGATAAATACGATATTCCTGATCTGATACCCGCGGACGATCCCTAGCCTAGCTTGGCAATCCCTTGAAAATGCAATGCATTTTCCAAATTGCTTTTTCTCAAAAAAACTCTCAAATCAACTCACGCATATTCCCTTGCTTCTGTTAACTACGCATATCTCCTGTTTCTATACTTGCTAGCTAGCAACCTCTTATCACACAGAAAGCGTGACATGAATGCATACCCCCGTGTATACAACTCCTTACTATCTCTAATATACCGTTGCTTGTTCGGCGCATAGACCTATTATTATTCTCGGTCAGGCTTTCCTTTTGGCAGGTGATTACTATATATAATATAGCGGGCTTTCCCTTATCCGTTCGCTTAGGTATCTGACTGTGTAGCGTAGTTCGCCGATTCCCGGGGCCGGCACGGCACAACCGGATCCCCATCCTTAAGCAAACACACCTTCCTTTGGGTCATTGAAATTTCATCTTACTTGATCCTTCTAAATCAGCTTGTGCTACTTAATCTAGATTTACGAGATTCTTCCTTCTATTCTAGCTAGGTGGCAGGCCAATACCAATACAACTAAGTTTAGGAGTGGATTTCATTTCGTACCTACGTAGGATTCCCTAACTCATCCTCTTATCCATCCTTTCCTGGACTTTCGTAAGGGGCAATAGCACAAGCAGAGCCTTTATAGAGCAGTTGGATTGCGCCTTAGTCACTAGCATACGTTTTCTTGCTTTGAGCTACTAGCGCGGATTGTTCTGGTTTAGCTTGACCTACCCCCGTTCTCTTTCATGCTTAACTTGAATGCTGAACTATCGATAAGATAAGGGCTGTATCGTTCGTGATCAAGTCATCGAGCGCATGTTTGGAATTCAATAGCGCTTTCTTTGGCAAGGCAGGATATGAAAGGAACGGAAGTACCGTTGTTTCCATAGAGGATTGAGCAGTGCCAGATACGGAAACAATAATGGCAGTCAATTCCTTCTGAAATCTATTTATACGGGGCCATTCGAAGCAATACCTTGTAGTTAGAGTCCTCTGGAAAAGCAGAATCTTAATAGTTTGAAAAGATAGAAAAAAGACAGAGTGATACCCTTAGAGCCAAAAGCAGATAAGTCAAGCGGCTAGAGCGAATCCTGGATAAGGCTCCTCTTGCCTGAGAGAAAGGGACTTCTTTCTACAGCCGAAGCCAAGCGCAGACGGCATATGAAAACCCGTCTTTAAAAACCAGGAAAGACACTCATAAGATTTCCAATGAAAGGAACGCTCGCCAGAATGAAATACTTCAATTAGGATGAGCTACTACATATCGTTCTGAAAGGGGCCTGTGAAACTGAAGCAGTTCCTGCAACCATCAACGAAGTCAAGACATTACCTATAGCAAGAAAGACTACCGATACCGATAAAGAAGAGCCGAAGCCCTACCTTGTTCCTGCCATCCCTTCCCATTCATCTCCACTATACCCCTCGTCTTCTAATTCCTTCCATTCCACCACGGAATTCTCTATAATAAAATAATTCGCAAATCCAAATCCGCTAATTGTTCTCTAATAGCACCCAATGAGTAACTACTAATGTTATGAATAAAAGGCCTGTCGCAATTTCCCGATTTCGAAACAAAGCCTGGGGTAGAAAAAAAGGGAGAAATGCTGTGGTTACAAGATGCAATTTCATCTTCGAATAAACCCCGTAATCGTAAGAAAGTAGGTTTTTTAGCGCTGGGCCTAGCAAAAGAGAAATCGCCGTATACTAGGCCCTCCAATTTCTTAAGGGGTTTATTTAAAAGATTCGCGATATAATATAACTAGGAAGACCTTTCAAATACCACACATGAGTCACTGGACATGCCAGTTTGATGTATCCCATTTGATATCTTCGTATCCGAGAATCAACAAATTAGACCCCGCATTTTTGGCAAACAGACGAGAGTGAATTACTCTTACTCGGAATGGGGAGAAATCCCTGACTGGAAAATACCCCGCTCAGAGTAGGTGAACGAAGCGATATCCGGGTGGATATAGCGAGAGAGCCGACCAAAAGCTAGGCTATGTGAGACAGCCCAAGAACCTCTTTTCTTTACTGCCCTCTCATCAAAGATGGACCTGATAAGGGCTTCATCCCATTGGCTTGTCTTGTCCTCCTGTTGCTTGCATCGCTCGTGCTCCCTATCGAGGTCGCTCTTCACCCTATCCCTTTAGTGTAAAAACGGGATAAAGAGCCCTCAATAACACGCTTGCCCAGGAGGGTATAACAGCTGATAGAGCCTCGGATATGGCTCCTTAACTGGTAGTACGCGCTAAAGACACCAGATCATTTTGATAGAAATGAGGTAGACTGGAAGCTGAAGCCAATAGACCAATGGAACTAATCAATCACTTGCTTTCCCGAACTGGACAGCAGGATTTTATCAGCACTGGACTTGAATCGCGTCGATGACTCTAATCTTTAGAGACAGAAGCAGATGGGAGAAGGTTGGATATGGATCATGATCAAGTCTACCTCGTAAGCTAAGCCACTTAAAGATCTTTGAGCAGCTCGAGAGATCTTCATTGGTAAAAAGTAACCTCCCGATTAAGCGATATTATAAAGGTACAAACCAATTAATCTAATATTGATTTGCAGAACGGATTCAAATACCGAGCATCAATATTAGATTCACACAAAGATCCGGGTGTCGGATCTAGTAACTAACTACTAGATCAAGCCAAGGTAAAGACACATCATTAGTATCATTACTATAAATAAAGTTGATACTCTTATATGATTGGAATATCCACCACCGGACGATATGATAAGTTTTAAGAAAATAAAATAAAAATGAAAATGCTCTTTTTAATGAAAGGCTCTTATTTATTTCAAATTAATATGATAATTTCACGGTGTTATTCAAAAAAAACTAGAGCAGAAAAAGCGAAAGCTAAAGCTTTCTCTAAAGCAGCAACTAGAGCAGAAAAAGCGAAAGCTAAAGCTAAAGCTAGAGAAGAAGAAATTGCTCAAGCTGAAGAATATGTAGACAATGTTGTGAAACAACTATCCCAGGAAAAACCTAACCCTGTACTGGATCCTTTTAGGGAAAGCAGCGCTCCTGTCATCGAGCTTGATAATACAGTAAGAGAACGCGATGATCAAGAGATCAGTAAAAAAATGATAGAATCTCAAAACCAAACTGTATTTGAGGAGTGGGAATCAAAAACTAGGAGGTATAACTCCTAATTTTGGGTGCCCAAAGAAAAGAATGGTAAGTACACTACTGAGATGTTAGATCTACTTTATCAGTTCTGGGATACCCTCATGAAGTCCTACGAAACAGAATCACTTGATAATAAGAGAGAGGAAAAACTGACTTATAAAGTTTTTTAGTTTATCAAAAACTCATGGAGAGAAGATCTATCAGATTCAGAATTCAGAAATATACAACTCAAAGTGGAAGATATGACTCTTCACTGTAAAGAAAATACTATATATAATAATATACCACAGTTGAAGGTATTATTCTTCAATAAAGATTTTATATGGATTATCTTCTTGATAAATTACAAAATGAGTCAGATAAGGTTATAGTCAGAGCAATGGGGACATATACAATTGAAACTATTGTTATATGGGTGCTAAGCAAGCACTTTAATGTTTTTGCACTGGAACAAAAAAGTGTACGTCTGTCTACTTTAGTAGCTGAATTAGACATAAACGTAAGAAATTACACGAATAATGAGAGCTGAATTAGAGAATCCTCTATCAACTTCCCAGATTCTGTTGTTGAGACTATGGCTGAGGTGACAGATGATAGTCTTAATCAGACAACTGATATTCCGAAAGAAGAAGCTAATAATAAAAGCAATAAATCAGATAGCTCTAAAGAGCTGTATAATATAGGGAGTACCCTATTTACCTGGCTAAATAATAGGAATTTGGTTGAGATCTACCATCCTCATGGTGATATCAAGAGCCCTAAAAAAGGTAAGTATGCAAAGTATATCACCTATGTTAGGTGTGTATTTGACATTAAGGAGCTACCGCTCCATATAGCATTACCTATGGTGTGTCCACCACTTGAATTGAATGGAGGAATCGCAGACCCAAACGGCTGAATAACGACAGAGTAACAACCAAACTGAGGGATCTAACGGGTGGGTACTTATCTTCTGACCCAGAAGTACTTGGTCATTATACCAATACCTCAACCCTGTTATCTACACACGATGAAGAGCGTTTTAACATATATATTATATGGTGAGTGATGAAAAAACAGCTCGACTAACCCGTGTAATAAACAAGTTACAGAGTGTGCCATATCAAATAAATACAAAATTATTATGTCATTTGGTAAAATGTAAGGATATATACCATGCATCAGGGCTTCTCATGCCTAGCATTCTTGCTTCTATTGATAGAACGGAGGGGACTGTAAGACTAAAACATCATTACTTGAATGACAAAGAAATGAAAAAATATTTTTCTTTAAAAGACTTGATCAACATTTGGATAAAAAACATTCAGTCTGCCTGCTACGAGCAATACATTTTAAAACTAGCTGATGCTTTACAAAATTACAATTTGTATTTCCCAACGTTTTTGGACTTTAGGGGACGAAATTACCGATATGGTCCTTTTCATTACCACGAACGAGATCTTGTTAGATCTCTCATACTCTTTGCGCAAAGTGGGGTGACAGATACACCCCCAGATAAAGGTAGTCAGGGCATACGAACCTTTATGGCTTCAACAGCTTTCCATTATTCCAAATATTGGAAGAATTATAATGAAGGTATAATATGGTTTATTAAAAATATACATGAGTGTCCTGACTTAAATAGTAATAAGGCTGATATCGTGCTAGACAGATTGGCTAATCTAGCACGTAAGGCTAGACACCCATTTCAGTTTCTCTCGAGTGTTATTACACTAAAAAACCGTGACTCTGATAAGATTGCTAGAACACCAATTCACCTGGACGCATCAGCAAGTGCATATCAAATGTTGAGTTATTTACTGGGTAATATTACCATGGCTAGAAATACTAATCTTATAAGTGAGAATAATAAAATAAATAATATTTATGAAATTATTGACTCTGATTTTAAGAAATATATTGAACGGAAATACGGTGAACATATTATCACCAGATATGTGTGTAGCTTATTTGATCGTGATATCATCAAAAATATCTTTATGCCTATTGTGTATGGGAAATCCAAATTTAGCACAGCTATTGATCTGCTGGGAAAGATTGGTAGTTATATGGTAGTAGAAGATTTAAAAACTATTATTAAAGAATGTTACAATTTCTGGGAATCTGAATATAAAGATATGAGGAACCTCATGCATTTGGTTGCAAGTATTAGCTGGGTTAGTGGTTTTATCAATAAACCAGTTATATATTCCACAGAATACTGGATTACAGTCCAAGATTATATAATCATGGAACCTGTCAAAATAACTGTTAAATACCAAACCCATGGCATGGTTCTAATCCTAAAATGAAAAAATCAGTCGTAACGCTACGAATACCCACGAACAAAAAGAATACTCGGAAGAACACTAGTTCCACTTTTGCTAACTTCATCCATCAGAAGGATGCCTTAACTGTAATTCATTTTATTGATATTCTAATGGATGAATATGAATCTGGTAATAATACAGTACCTGTATACACAGTTCATGATAATTTCATCACAACACCATTGTATGGCGCAGCATTCCCAAGCCTATATAGGAAAGCAATGACTCGATTCGATTGGGACACCCCATATTTATAATTAATAAATTCATGTATGACAATATTATATATCGAGCTAAGCAGCTAAGATATGATCTCCTATCTCCTACTACACAAGGATTTATTGAGCAAATAGGCAAAGTCTACGACTCCCATAATGAATTGTATAACACAGAACATACTATATATGAATATGAAAGAGAACTTTATTACTTTCCTCAAGATATTATAGTTGACTGCTTAAGCGTTTTAGTCCCCCAAAAGACTAAGAGAATAAATGATTATAAGAATAATATAAAATAAATATTACGTCACTACTATACTATGATTTCATAAATCACCATGCCAATAGTATAGTATGGATGGACACAATAGTATGATGTATGAACTGAAGCGATTGCACAGTAACTACGATTACTGTATTCATTGTTAAAAAACAAAGTTATAACACGTGTAGGATAACTATCTTTATCAAATATATAAGAATAAGTTATTCCGAGGCCCCTCCTTCACTTCCCCCTAGTTGTTGGGGGTGATGGAGGGTGAAAGAAGAGTGGGTCGGCGGGCTTCTTTCCCTGAATGTACTGAAGAATTAGAACACTTAAACCATTATTCCTGTTTTTTTTTCTGAAATAAAGCTTGATTAATGTCATATTTCTGCACAGACGTTGGTTTGGCCAATAAATACATATTCCCTACGGGCAGGATATCAATCTAGATTGGAAACCTATTCGTAAACCGTTCGAGCCAGGGATTGGCCCCATCTCTCACTGATCTGGATGAACAGTAGCTTTTGACCTTCAATCAATAGTTCGATTTATTATTAAACTATCAGTTGCTATATTGCTTTCCGGTAATGTACATCCGGAGATAAGGGTTTTTTTGGATAAGCTCGAGGGACAATGTGTGTCGAGGATGAGTGATAACTTGAGCCATGGAGCAGTTCCCTGCGCTGCTCGAAGCTTAGGGGTTGCGCGTAGGCTTCCCCCACAGTATATAGATCGGTTCTTCAGTGTGGTCACAACCTAGTTGTAGTCGTCGTCGAGGCCTGCCAGGATGTAGGAGACAAGGTCTTCATCGTCGATCGGCTTGCCAGCGTTGGACATCTCCACTCCAAGCGCCCGCATCTTCCCGACATATTCGGTGATAGATAGGTCGCCTTTCTTCAAGCTGGAGAGCGCGATTCTTGTATTGACTATTGACGACGCGCGCCTTCGTCACAGATGAGAAGGTTGTCTCAAGGACACTCCAGACTTCGGCAGCTGTGCGGCAGGCGGAGACTTGCACAAGAATTTCTTTAGTCATTGCAAGCAACAAGTATCCGAGTACCTGTTGATCAGTTGCCATCCATGATTCATACAATGGATTGACGACTTCGGCGTCTTTCCCCTTGATCTTCTCCTCGGGGGCTTTAGTTGCGCCAGTCAGGCCCCCCACCGCAGCTTACCTACTTGCTGACCTGGAAATGCATATTACCTGACAAGCTAGTCGCTCGGCTGGCACGCTATCAAAGCACGACGGATTGGCTGGTCCTATTCCCATCCCAGCAGTTCCTACTTTGGTTTGGAACATTTCAGATAATATAGAGAGGAGGGAGACTAGTCTAAATCGATTTTTCTATCGTTTCTTCGAAACCTCGCTTACGTTTCACTTCCCTTCACCAACCTCAGAGTACGGGCTTAGACTCTCTAAGATATCCAACTCAAGTGCCGTAGCGAAAATCATAAGTAGTGTTCAGAAGATTGGGAAGGAGTAGGCCCGGTTTGTCTTGTTCATCCATGATTCCCCTTGTGGAGTGAAGTGGAATGCTAAAGATAGAAAAGTGAACCGTAGGATCTCGTCTTAGCCCATTGACAAAACTAGTCCAAGAAACCCAGATTGCTAAGTCTCGAGTATGTCAATCAAGCCCTAATGTTTCCATTCCGCCGGACCAACTAGCCTAACCTTTCACAGAATTGATCATTTATGCCCAAGGGACAAGAGGTTTTGAACTCTCTAGTAGTTCCAAGAAGTATGCTCATTTCCTTGGATGTGTATTCTGGATTTGGATTCACTAATGTGGAGGGCTATTTATTCAAAGATGATTAGGGTGCGCTCAGCATGTCCCACCATCAGAGCTAACCTAACCTGTCCTTATCCTTAGCACGGACAGCACTCAATATCTCGCTGCGGAATATGTCTACCGGAGTAGGCTCCGCAAAGCTCCTCACTCGGCACTAGATCCAAGTCCCCCATCGCACTCCACAAGTTTGGGACGACCCCTTTCTTTCTTATATTATATGATCTTTTCCACTGCAGCCAGCACACCTATTTCCCTTTAGCTGGTAAAGGCAAGGCTTCCCTACTAAACCAGTACACACTAAGTACGGGATCATTAGTCATGACTCCTTGGTCTTCATAGTCCTCGAGAGATCCACAATGTCTCCCATCCCAGGAATAATCGAATACCTTCGTTCTGAAGCAAATCAACGGGCTTGGCCGGGCAACTCACTCTTGCTTTCTCTGGGCCGCCTTAGATTCTATAGTTCTCGTCTCCCCAGTCTAGTGAAACAGAGGGATCCCAGTCAACCCATGCTGACCTTCCCTATCTGTCTGAAACCCAATATGTGCCTAAACTAAACGCTTAGCTGTGCCCAGAATGTGGAAACTCGAAAGAGGTAAACAATTCTTTTTTGTCATTTTGTTCACTGGTCTTCACTTCAAGCAATTCCATTAGTCCAAGTCTGCTGCAATTGGTAATTGGAGATAAGCAATTGGTGGTCGTAGGCTCACCCTCCTCTAAATAGATAGAATGGATCGACCCTTTATGGCACTTTGACTTCTCCACAAGGAGAATGCAACTACAATTCTCACGGAAATGAGACGCCCCAATTTCATGTGGTCAAGTTGCATGATGACCGACGCAGAACTAGCCCGGTTTTTACCGTCTTGCACTTGCAATTTCCATTCTTTCCACGCTGCGCGCCTCTATTCCATAGGCCTCTTTAGTCAGGGAAAACCTTCTACTGAGTTCAATCGGTGATTCTCAATCTTTTTTTGTGCAATTCTACGATCGAACAATTGGAAGGAGGAGCGTAGAGGGCGCTAAGGTGTTCGCATTCTCGAATAAAGCGACAGGAGAGAGTGAAATGCTCGACTGAAAGGAGAGGGTGGCATGTCGACGAGATTAGACCCGTCCATAAATATCCACGCTCTATTCAGGTACCGGGGGCCCCTGCACAAACATAGGACGAAAGAAAGGAAATGAATCTGCCAAGTCGAGAAGTTTTTCTTTTATACCACTGGCACTTTTGCAAGAGCAGCTTATTATCCATGATCCAAAGTATTAAACAGTTCTTCTATCCTGCAAAATAGGGCAGTCAAAACCAGCCAATCGAACCCATGAAAGAAGCCCACTTACCCACTCTTCTTTCCCACCATCCGCAGTATACCAATCACTCACTAGATGGTGGCCTCGGAATCGGAAAGGAAATAAGCTCATACTACTGGAATGGAATGGAATATGAGACACTTTACTTCCTACAAAACTCAAGTGAGGGGAGGGATGGATGTCCCGCCACGAACGGAAACATCAAGCCTCCCCAATGGTTATGTTACGTATCCACTCATCCTACAAGGAACTATGTCCAACCTATTCTATTTATTCCGCTATTCTATTTATTCACGACGAATTTGTTTCCGGAAGTGGCATTGAGAAGTGTTGCTCCAGCCTTTCATACTTTACTCGAATATTTTAGAACACAAATAAGATCCCTCATAAGTGCAAACAATGCAATAGCTTCGGTTAAGGCAAAGCCCAAACAAATCAAAAGAAAAGAAAAATAATTGTCTCGCTAATGATGGATTTCTAGCAACTGGATTGGTTTCTAGTTTCTTTGATAGTTGGAAGTTCTCCAAAAGTATGAAAGGCTGGAGGGCTTTGTACCAACCATTCTAGTGTGGTTGGATTCTGCTCAACAGCCCAAGGACTTTCCGCACATCTTTTGTTCTTTCCACTGCTTGAAGTGATTGCGACAACTACGAAGAAACGACGAATCCCAACTACGGATATATAAGAACCGAAACTGCTCAGAGCATTCCATCCGGCGTAAGCATCTGGATAATCTGGAATGCGACGTGGCATACCCGAAAGCCCTAAGAAATGCATGGGAAAGAAGGTCAGATTAACCCCGAAAAAAGTGATCCAAAAATGGATTTGGCCTAAAGTTTCAGGATATGTCCGACCAAAGATTTTACCCACCCAATAGTAAAATCCAGCAAATAAAGCAAAAACGGCTCCCATAGAAAGTACATAATGGAAATGTGCAACCACATAATAAGTATCATGTAGAGCAATGTCTAGCCCAGAGTTTGCTAGAACTATTCCAGTGAGCCCTCCTATGGTGAACAAAAAGATGAACCCTACAGCAAATAACATGGGTGTTTTGTATTGTATCGAACCTCCCCACATGGTAGCGATCCAACTAAAGATTTTGATTCCAGTGGGCACAGCTATGATCATGGTAGCTGCGGTGAAGTAGGCACGCGTATCAACGTCTAAGCCCACAGTAAACATATGATGAGCCCAAACTAGAAATCCAAGAACACCTATACTTATCATGGCATAAACCATGCCTAGATACCCGAAGACCGGTTTTCTTGAAAAGGTCGATACGATATGACTAATAATACCGAATCCAGGCAGAATGAGAATATACACCTCTGGATGACCGAAGAACCAAAAGAGATGCTGGTATAATATTGGGTCTCCCCCTCCTGCTGGATCAAAAAAGGTTGTATTAAAGTTTCGATCGGTTAATAACATTGTAATTGCCCCTGCCAGTACCGGAAGTGATAATAAAAGTAGGAATGCTGTCACTAAAACGGACCACACAAAAAGTGGTAATCTATGCATAGTCATTCCAGGTCCACGCATGTTGAAGATAGTAGTTATAAAATTGATAGAACCTAAAATTGATGAAACACCTGATAGATGAAGACTAAAAATTGCTAAATCAACTGCTCCTCCAGAATGGCTGGTAATACCACTTAAGGGCGGATAGACCGTCCACCCAGTGCCGCTGCCCACTTCTACTAAGGCTGAGCTTAATAGGAGCAAGAGACTTGGTGGCAACAACCAGAATGATATATTATTTAATCGTGGAAATGCCATGTCAGGTGCACCTATCAGAATCGGAACAAACCAATTCCCAAATCCACCTATCATCGCCGGCATAACCATAAAAAAGATCATTAAAAAAGCGTGAGCCGTTATTAAAACATTATAAAGTTGATGATTCCCACCAAGAATTTGATCGCCGGGTCGGGCTAATTCCATACGAATCAGTACGGAGAAGCATGTGCCCATCACTCCTGCAATGGCACCGAAGATGAAATATAGAGTACCGATATCCTTGTGGTTAGTGGAGAAGAGCCATCGGACCAGATTTGTCATTTTTTTTTCGTTTTGAAAACCTTATCAGAGAGGGGCCACTAAGGCAGGCAGGCCAAAGAATGAAGGGCAGTGAAAATGGTTTCTTCTTCTGGCTAATTCCGATACGAATACCAAAAACAGCTTACTTCCGTTCGTGTCCTCGGAAATTGGATTACTTATGAGTTTCTTCGGTGCAAAAGTAGGCAAGTCCATTTTATCGTGTTTTTCGTCCTCAAGACCTGATTTTCCAAAGTGCATTTCATATAGCTGCAAAAGTTGCTCATCCGATTTTCCCTCGCTTTTATTCGTAACATGGCGTAGTTACTCATTGGGTCCGCTGAGAAGAAAACAATAGGTCGTCACTACCTATGCTTTCATCTAGAGGAAGTCAGGCTGTGATTCGTAACATGGCGTAGTTACTCACAGGCCGTGGATCTCCTTTTTCTAATCAAGCAGCAGGCCGTGGGTTTTCTGGTTCTGCGCTTCAGAAGAGGCAAAGTTTCCGTGATTCGTATCTGCTTTGAGGGCAGGTGCGGGTTGGTTCATGCTTCGAAGAAGAATCGTTCTTTCTAGATCGAAGAAGAATCGTTCTCTTTCTCGAAATGAAATAAGTTAAGTGAAGTGATCCTGCGAAACCTAAGATGCCGGACCAAACCAATGGAGAGCCCACAGATGATATCAAGGAAACTGTTCCAGTGACAATGCCAACTAATACGACTTCGGACGAATACGCTATCCTCGAAACTAAACTCCCTGTATGGTCGAGAATGAATGGATTCCCCTATGGCAATTTCTTATTCCTGCTATCATAGCCTGGCTGGGATCTTAGCGGCACATTCTGACCTTGCTTCATAGACAGCGGTACCTTTCTCAGCTTCTTCTAGATAGAGATAGTTAGTTTCCTCTAGATAGCTAGTTTCCTTTTTTTTGGAAGATTGAGATTGACGCTTGGCAAATTGGGTTGACGACGCGCCATATGGGTTTGAGGATAGTGCCAGAAGTGCCGTAGCTCCTTTGCTGTTCGTGGAGGCTGGCTATTTGCAGTTGACTTCCTTCCCGAAGTGACTGGCTAGAATTCTCATACGATAATAGGAGAGAGATGCCGATAATTGGAGAAGGCGAGACCAAGCCTGCCGGGAGAGGAGAAGTGGCTTACGAGGCTAGAATAGAGTTGGTTGGTGCTGATACCAGTAGCTGCAGCTGCCGGGGAAATCTGTCCTGTCGGTTCGCGAGGAGTTGAAGTTGTTTGTACTTACTTAGACCCCAATGAGTCTATGGCTTGCCAGCCTCTATCTAGTCCTCTGCAGGTCAGGTAGAAAGACGGAAAGACTTAAAGGGAAGTTCTTGTTCTTATCTAGCGCAAAAAGCATAAGGATGAATTGGTTTTCCCTTCAAGCCACAACAGCGGTATGAGTTAAGATCCAAATCTAGCAAGAATCTTTCGCCACCCACATAGGAAAATGCGAGCAGTTTACCCACACCTATTCGAAGAACCAAGGTAGCTGCCTTTCCAGTCGAGTCACTTCTCTACCAGTACAATAGCTGGGTCTCTTTCTCGTTGGCACCATCCCTTATTCTTAGAATTCCTATGGCACTTCGAAAGATCATGTGCCCTGAACTCGTACGTGACTTATCCTCACTGATGTCAAAACCCAGCAGATTGTACTTTTTCTTTGAGTGGCCAGGCCAGGCAGATCCTAAGAATAGAGAACCTATGGCGTCTGAGATGGGTGAACGGCACACCCTACTACGGCGTGTTTATGTCATTGACACAGCTCGAGTAATAGAGACACAGATCTTGTTTCTTGGCTTGGGAAGACTTCCAACATAGAGTTCCTTCCCTTCAATGGAACAGCAATCGATGAATGGAGTTTGAGGATTGTCATAGAATAGAACAGAACTCGCCTCCACCTAAGAACTTCACTTTGAAATCCACAGCACGAACACGGCTCTTATAGATTAGGTTTCCTGGGAGTTCCCTTTCTTCGAGTACTATCCATACAATATTAGTGACCCTGCTCCTTTCCTTGAATTGTGATCTATTGCCTATGGTGGCTTCGGCTTAGGCTGTTGATTAATGCCTTGGTGTGTTTTCTTCTTGTTTCTTCTCTTCTTCTTGTGATCTTGATTGCGCCTGTTTGCACTTAGCTTGATGTGATTTTCTTTAGGCTCAGCTCTCCTCTTTGACGAGAATCCGAAAACTTTCCTTTCCTTGAAAGGGGAAGTCCGCCACTCCACTAAGACCGCTTGCTTCTCATGCGCTGATGAAGTTCGTACCACTTCTTGCTGTCGAAGAGCTAGGAATCCAGTCACTCAGGAAAGCGTAACTATACTATACTATACTATCTATTTACGATAATTTGATTGCTGACAACATCACGCTTCTCTTTCTCCAGCGTCATGCCTTGTGACCTCTAGTTTCAACCTCCTAGCATTGGCTTCACTTGATTAGAACCATAAGCATTTGCATTCGCGACCGTCCTCGTCCCAGGTTTTGTTCTTCTTTGCTTTGGTGAGGTATACCTCTATCAAATGTGCTTAGCCTTTTCGCTAGTGCTATTTCATGCCATTGGTTTGAACTGGATAGAGGGGAAGGGCCTTACCTTATCTACAACTATCTAATTGCAATTCCGGATAGCATAGCATTATTCTTAGCCGAGGAAGGAACCGTTGATGGCGGAGTTATTTGCACGGATTTTCCAGCTATATGAAGATGAGGCTAAAAGACGCGGATAGAAGTCCGAAAATTAGTTCAAAAAAGGCCACAATCGTTAAAGAAAGGGACCTTGATCCTTTCATCGTTTTTGCACTTGAAAAAGAAATTTGCAAAGCGGGTTATTAACGAATTGAGTTTACTTTTCAGTTGAGAACCGTCCAGAAGCGCTGAAGAGGGTGTCGGAATCATTCGAGGCTCCTGGAAGTTACCAGCGAGTGCCGGATGAATTGAAGGCTCGACGACTCCCTCGAATCCTGCAGGGTTAAGGGAGGCTACCTGAAGCTGCTGGAAGGCGAGAATCGTTTAATAAACAGACTGAGTTATAACCCATATTATAGTTATAAACTATATTCATCAAACTACAAACTACTAGAATTGGAAATAAAATAATGATTATACTCGGCCAGCGAGTAACAAGAAGGTGGCACAATTGAGGGTAGGAAAGAATCCAGGGTAATGGTCAATACTGAGAACATGAATTCCCTTAGCGCGTTGGATCATCGAATAATGGAAAAATTCCTATCTCTGGTAAGACGGGTTCATCAACTCATTTCTCGGTCAGATATTGGTCAACAAAAGTACAATTGGAACTTGTCACCAGCCTCATCTGGTGAGGGATCAGCTGTATCGGCTTTCCCTAGTGATAAGGTCTGTGAGGTTGTGGAGAAGATGAAGTTGATACACACTACGGAATTCTTTCTTCTTTTCTATTGCTTTTTTAGAAGAAAAAAGAAAGATAACTCAAAACACGTATTGCTGCTTCTTCACTCTTTGCTTGATCGCATATTCATGATGTTAACCCTTCTTCTATTTGCTGAAGCTGGGCATTGGTTGGGATTGAACCTACGGCACTACTTATGATGCTATCAAAGGTATTGAATCCGTAAGCTTATTGATCGCATATTGCACTTCTTTTCTGGAATGAGAGAGGAAAGGGTAGAGAGAGCGAGGATATGCTTAATCCGCTTTGGGAGGCATATGCATTTCAGTCTGCACGGGCTTACAAAGAGGCAGGCATTTGGATAGCACAGATAACCGAGACAGGAATAGTTGTCACGAGATATGAGAGGGAGAGTTTCTAGATGAGCAAGAAGGCGTTAAATATATAATGCAAAAAGGAACTACCTAATAAGCCAGCTCAGCTCTATGGTTTTTGCAACGTTTCAACTAAACTAATTGGAAATGCCTGCTCTTCGATGTTACAAGCTAGCCTTGCTACGATTTCCATATAGGTACAGAAGATTGTGATACCCCTCCCAGAGTGTATGCTCCAGATGAAGCTAGCTTCCAAGCGAATGAACTGTAAAATCTCTACTCTTTTGCCATCTTATTCTTACTTAAGAAGCTTCTCTAGATCGACTTCTCTTTCTTCATTAGGCAGGCAGGTTCGCCGCTTTGCCATGCCAGGACGAATAGAGTTAGCGAGCACGTAGCATTATCTATATCAGGAGCTAATAAAAGTCAAGAGATCAAATCCGTGCACTGGCATTTTGGAAGTAGCATTGGAAAGAACTTGCTTTGCATTTGTACACAGGGTGTACACATTATATATGAATGAAACATATTCATTAACTTAAGCATACTCCTTTTTTTATTTAATGAGTTGATATTAATTAAATATCTTTATTTTTTTCGATTTTTGCAAAGGTTTCATTTACGCCTAATCCATATCGAGTAGACCCTGTCGTTGTGAGAATTCTTAATTCATGAGTTGTAGGGAGGGACTTATGTCACCACAAACAGAAACTAAAGCAAGTGTTGGATTTAAAGCTGGTGTTAAGGATTATAAATTGACTTACTACACCCCGGAGTACGAAACCAAGGATACTGATATCTTGGCAGCAAGCATTCCGAGTAACTCCTCAGCTCGGGCGCCTGAAGAAGCAGGAGCTGCAGTAGCTGCGGAATCTTCTACTGGTACATGGACAACTGTTTGGACTGATGGACTTACCAGTCTTGATCGTTACAAAGGACGATGCTATCACATCGAGCCCGTTCCTGGGGACCCAGATCAATATATCTGTTATGTAGCTTATCCATTAGACCTATTTGAAGAGGGTTCTGTTACTAACATGTTTACTTCCATTGTGGGTAACGTATTTGGTTTCAAAGCCTTACGCGCTCTACGTTTGGAGGATCTACGAATTCCCCCTGCTTATTCAAAAACTTTCCAAGGTCCGCCTCACGGTATCCAAGTTGAAAGGGATAAGTTGAACAAGTACGGTCGTCCTTTATTGGGATGTACTATTAAACGGATTATCCGCAAAAAATTACGGTAGAGCGTGTTATGAGTGTCTACGCGGTGGACTTGATTTTACCAAAGATGATGAAAACGTAAACTCACAACCATTTATGCGCTGGAGAGACCGTTTTGTCTTTTGTGCCGAAGCAATTTATAAAGCACAAGCCGAAACCGGTGAAATCAAGGGGCATTACTTGAATGCGACTGCAGGTACATGCGAATAAATGATTAAGAGAGCTGTATTTGCAAGGGAATTAGGGGTTCCTATTGTAATGCATGACTACTTAACAGGAGGTCGCAAATACTACTTTGTCTCATTATTGCCGCGACAACGGCCTACTTCTTCACATTCACCGAGCAATGCATGCAGTTATTGATAGACAGAAAAATCATGGTATGCATTTCCGTGTATTAGCTAAAGCATTGCGTATGTCGGGGGGAGATCATATCCACTCCGGTACAGTAGTAGGTAAGTTAGAAGGGGAACGCGAAATAACTTTAGGTTTTGTTGATTTATTGCGCGATGATTTTATTGAAAAAGATCGTTATCGCGGTATCTTTTTCACTCAGGACTGGGTATCCATGCCAGGTGTTATACCGGTGGCTTCTGGGGGTATTCATGTTTGGCATATGCCAGCTCTGACCGAAATCTTTGGAGATGATTCCGTATTACAATTTGGTGGAGGAACTTTAGGACATCCTTGGGGAAATGCACCTGGTGCAGCAGCTAATCGTGTGGCTTTAGAAGCCTGTGTACAAGCTCGTAACGAAGGGCGCGATCTTGCTCGTGAAGGTAATGAAATTATCAAAGCAGCTTGCAAATGGAGTGCTGAACTAGCCGCAGCTTGTGAAATATGGAAGGAGATCCAATTTGATGGTTTCAAAGCGATGGATACCATATAAAATAAAAAAGAAGCAAAATAGAAAGAGAAAAAATAAGTTAAGAAATGCAGTAATTCTTCTTTATTCCTCTAATTGATTGCAATTCAATTCGGCTCAATCTTTTCTAAAAAAAAAGACTGAGCCGAATTGAAATAGATCTTGATACGATCATGAGACTTGACAAATCGAGATTCTTCTATTCTATATATCTAGAATATAGAAAGGTATAATACAATAAACAAATATAAATAAAAATATAGTATTATCGTACGATAATGGAATCAAATACGCAGTATTTACAGAAAAGAGTCTTCGTTTATTGGGAAAGAATCAATATACTTTTAATGTCGAATCGGGATTCACTAAGACAGAAATCAAGCATTGGGTCGAACTCTTCTTTGGTGTTAAGGTAGTAGCTGTGAATAGCCATCGACTACCCGGAAAGGGTAGAAGAATGGGACCTATTCTGGGACATACAATGCATTACAGACGTATGATCATTACCCTTCAACCGGGTTATTCTATTCCACTTCTAGATAGAGAAACGAACTCAAGGAGAATACTTAATAATACGGCGAAACATTTATACAAAACACCTATCCCGAGCACACGCAAGGGAACCGTAGACAGGCAAGTGAAATCCAATCCACGAAATAAATTGATCCATGGACGGCACCGTTGTGGTAAAGGTCGTAATGCCAGAGGAATCATTACCGCAAGGCATAGAGGGGGAGGCGCGCCTATACCGTAAAATCTATTTTCGACGGAATCAAAAAGACATATCTGGTAGAGTAGAATCGTAACCATAGAATACGACCCTAATCGAAATGCATACATTTGTCTCATACACTATTTCTGGGGGGATGGTGAGCAGAGATATATTTTACATCCCAGAGGGTTGGAGATACTATTGTTTCTGGTACAAAAGTTCCTATATCAATGGGAAATGCCCTACCTTTGAGTGCGGTTTGAACTATTGATTTACGTAATTGGAAGTAACCAATTAGGTTTACGACGAAACCTAGAAATCGATCACTGATCCAATTTGACTACCTCTACGGGATAGACCTCAACAGAAAACTGTTGAGTAACGGCAGCAAGTGATTGAGTTCAGTAGTTCCTCATAGAAAATTCTTGACTCTAGAGATATGGAGAAGACAAAATTGTTTGAAGCACGCACAGAACCGGAAGCGCCCCTTGTTTCAAAGAGAGGAGGACGGGTTATTCACATTTCATTTTATGGTCAGAGGCGAAGCTAAGCAGTGGTAATTAAGACCCCCGGGTGAAAATAGGGATGTCTCCTACGTTACCCATAATATGTGGAAGTATCGACGTAATTTCATAGAGTCATTCGATCTGAATGCTACATGAAGAACATAAGCCAGATGACGGAACGCGGAGACCTAGGATGTAGAAGATCATAACATGAGCGATTCGGCGGATTTGGATTCCTTTTCTATATATCCACTCATGTGGTACTTCATCATACGATTCATATAAGATCCATCTGTCTAGAGATCGTCATATACATCTAGAAAGCCGTATGCTTTGGAAGAAGCTTGTACAGTTTGGGAAGGGGTTTTTTGAGAAAAAAGAAGAATCTACTTCAACCGATATGCCCTTAGGCACGGCCATACATAACATAGAAATCACACGTGGAAGGGGTGGGCAATTAGCTAGAGCAGCAGGTGCTGTAGCGAAACTGATTGCAAAAGAGGGTAAATTGGCCACTTTAAGATTACCATCTGGGGAGGTCCGTTTGGTATCCCAAAACTGCTTAGCAACAGTCGGACAAGTGGGTAATGTTGGGGTGAACCAAAAAAGTTTGGGTAGAGCCGGATCTAAGTGTTGGCTAGGTAAACGCCCCGTAGTAAGAGGGGTAGTTATGAACCCTGTGGACCACCCCCATGGGGGTGGTGAAGGGAAAGCCCCCATTGGTAGAAAAAAACCCACAACCCCTTGGGGTTATCCTGCGCTTGGAAGAAGAACTAGGAAAAGGAAAAAATATAGTGATAGTTTTATTCTTCGTCGCCGTAAGGTAAGTAAATACGTAACTAGGAATATGGAAAATTGCATTTTTGGAATTTGCAATAATGCGATGGGCGAACGACGGGAATTGAACCCGCGCATGGTGGATTCACAATCCACTGCCTTGATCCACTTGGCTACATCCGCCCCTTATCCAGCTAAAGGATTTTCTCTTTTTTCCATTCATTATTATTCTATTTATTCTGACCTCCATACCTCGATCGAGATAGTGGACATAGGATGCCACTCTTTAAAATGAAAAAAAGGAGTAATCAGCAAAAAAAACGAATCCTTTTGTAGCTCGTCATTTATTGGCAAAAATAGAAAAGGTCAATATGAAGGAGGAGAAAGAAATAAATAATAGTAACGTGGTCCCGGGCATCTAGCATTCTACCCGCAATGGTTGGCCATACAATCGCGATTCATAATGGAAAGGAACATTTACCTATTTATATAACAGATCGTATACTAGTATTCTCTTAGGACTTGGAAGTGTAGTTGTCTTTCCTTAGCTGCACAGGCAGTAAAAGTAAAGAGCTAGAGGTCGGATCCATCCTCTCCTCTATTAGGCTAGGCTGAGCAGCACTTTGCGCATTCAATACGGCACTATTTGAAACTGGGCTATTTGAACCTGGTCAACAACTTAACTTCTCTTCTTGCAGCTTTGGGTTGATAAGATAGTTGGTTGTGGCTTAACAGAATTGGTACTATGTCCATCCTGATCTGTGACTTTGACTCTTGCTTTGATCCCCACGTTCCATTAGAACGAGTGTAGGAACCCTCTCTTGTCATAACCTATTTGATTTACGAGATCTATTATTCAATAGATAAGCCACTTCTCTTGGTCGTGGGGGAACTATGATCGATTCTATACCTAATATAAGATATTGAATGAAGGTAACACAGAATTCCATAATGGTTTATAGCAGCCGTTAAGTACCCGTTCTTTCCTGGGCACCGCTAATCGGAATACAACAACCGTACCATTTTGTGGAATAGGAATCAGCCTCACATCATAAACAGCCCAGGGTTTAGTTGTTTCCCCGGAATAGGCCTTGCTCAGAGGATACGAATCGAAAGCCAGTCTTCGAATGTGCTTAGCCTTTCCCGAGGATATTACCTTTTCTTTGATCCAGCGAGCAGAAGTCTTTCCCTTAGCATTGGTTTCATGGCTTAGGAGTACCGGTACTGTTTGAATTGCTTTGCAAGGAAATAGTCGTTGTAGGATCGTATCTCCACGGAAGTACCGTTGTAGGATCTACTGCCGTCTACTACTATTATATTATACTATACGAGAATTTCCACCTTGTTGAAGATCTGGTGGTGCTACCCGAAGACTTAAATGAATAGCCATCGCTGTTAAGAACAACCGATGCCTTATGTATGTGTATTGGATCCGCTCTTCTGTTAGCATGAACACATGAATGAGATTCTATTCCTCTTCCTTATTCTTAAAAAATAGAACCCTAGGTGCGGAAGTCAAATCAATCCTTGTTTGTACATCGCTGAACTTACATACCCGGGCCCGGCTCAACACATTCTTTTAAAACAATCGAATAACGGCTTTTCCATGACTTGGCCATTCAATCTTGTGAACTAATCGAGACCGAAATTGGATAAAGAGATACAAAAGGAGAGGAATACCCAATCGATGAAAGAACATGAAACCCTTCTGTTTCTATAGAGGTACGGGAAACGGTTGGGGGCAATAAAGTAGGTGAAGTGGTTGGATTTTGCGAGCTGTTCCAACCACTGCTGGATGTGACTCCAAGAGCCGAACGAGAATGAATACCACACAGAAGAGTCAAGACCGGGCTCCCTAATAGAATGTTTAACCGATCCATTCCGGATCGATCGAATTGGTACGGAAGTTGTAACATGGGAAAAGCACAGAAAACACGACTTATTTGAATAACCCGGTGACCTACCAATTGTAGAAGTAGGATTTTTGGCAAGCAATAAGCACTTAAATAATACAATTCGAGTGTACCAGATTCTTTATCATTTCGAGGAAAAGGTTCGGGAGGAAAGGGAAACAACAGAGAGATCCGAATCGAACCTAAATGGGAATGACATGAAAAATCTTTTTCAAAACCTATCATTAAGGGCGTGACGACGATATACGAGAGGAATAAAAAAAAACTCGTGATTGGTGTGGAGGGGAAGATCTGCTTATGAAATTGTTCAAGAAAGAGTCGTCTCATTTCCTTATTTCTTCGTTCTTTCGAATTCATTCACTTCGACGGCTGGCGCTACGCTAGCTTTGCATGATTAGCTCCGACAGAACAGGTACTGCATTTCCTTAGTTGGATCCGCTCTTTCTCTCTCGTGCAGTTGTTGCTTCCGGCTATTTATTCAGTCGTCAATCAGCATTGATCCGGGTAGTTAGTCAGTCTCTCTCTTTTTTCCCGTCCTTCTCTATCTATGAAATTCCTAATTAAGGGAGTTCGCTTTCCAATATCTAAATGTTCATGCAAAGCAACAAACGAAATGCAAGAACTGTCACGCAGAAGTCACACAGTATGCTGATCGTTCTGAAATGATAAAAAGTATTGGATTTCATAAGAGATTCATACATAGAGATCTAAACTCATGGAAGGGCCCGGCCACTTTACTGCTTGATAGCGGCACTGGCTCGTTCTGGGCAATAAGTCGACACCACTCTTACTTCCTTCTTTTGAACTTGTGTAACACCACTCGGCACTTCTTTTGTCCTTGTGGAATAGAGAAAAGTCTGTTTTCTAGCGAAACTCGATCTCGATAGTAAATCATTGGTACGTACGAGTCCCTTATTTGTTGAGAAATTCTTTGTTGATTCGCCTATTCCACGCTAAAAAAAGGGGGACCGAGATCTTCTTTGAACGACTGATCTGCGACTTCCTTCCGCTCGTGTATCAGCAATAGAGTTTGTTTGACAACAGATCCCAATGCCACCTGCTTTTAGCCAATTCGTCACTACTACTACTCTTCCTCGGAAACTCATCCGAATCAGAAAAGGATGATTCCCTAGTGGGAAATGGGAAAAGTACTACCAGCTATTTGACCTCGATAGCCTGCCCCAACTATCTATTCTCCTCCGGCACCTTCCGGCAAGGCATCCCTACTAGAAATCAGAAAAAAGGCCACTTTTCTGAAACGCACTTTTTCTTTTCCATCCATAGAGGGAAAAAGGACTTGTCAACTTTTGCTGCTATATGAAACGGAAGTGGCGATCGCTGATGCACCAATACAACCTCTTGAAAGGGGAAGGGGCGCGGGGCGGTACGGAGTTGTCCCATTCTCCTAAAGAAAGCGGCAGTGGAGGGGCACTTGTGCCGTCAACCGCACCTTAATAGCTCAGCTCAATCGAAATACCAATAGGAAGATGGCATTGAAACTATAAACAGACCGAAAAGATCCAATCTTTCGAGGGATAGTTTGGGATTAGGGTGCCATCCTTGCCTTTCCATCCCGAACCGGATATACAGAACTGTGATAGAAATCTAGGGACAAAGGTGCCATTCATAGCGGTAGATGGCGCGGAATGCCTAAACAAAGAGAAGGGGTGTAGCGAGATCCAATGAACCCTGGCTCTTACTCTTAAGGAATTGGAGGCAGTGGACAACACACACTTATTTATTTATTTAATATTTAATCAAATGAAATGCCACCAGGGAGTTGATGCCGTGCTCCCCAAGGAGAGGCCCCTGGAAAAGCCTTGTTTTTTATGTTCTGGAGCTGCCATCGTCTTATTCGGACCCTTCCCCGCATATGATCCCGCGCAACAACACGCAACTGCTAAGCGGATATGGAAACGAGAGCAGTTCGCCTCTTTCGAGGGATGTCCCAATCGCTTACCCGAGTCGACCCATGGCCCATACCCCTATTTTGTTTGATCTATACCCAAAAGGTATGGAGCTCTTAAGCCCTTTTCGAGGCGAGGGATGGATATGGGCTTCCCCTGCCAACATCTCTAGTACTAATTCTGGACCTCTTCCCAAGCTGGGAACCAGTCACTCTTTAATTCGGGGAATCGAGATGCTGTTTACTTTGCAGAGGATGGACCCGCGGGAGCCCTAAAGCATGTGCCAGAGGATATAGGCCTAATGATGACCCACCCCGTGCTTCTACAACTACCTGTGTGGGTTACCTTGACCCAAAGCTAGGAAGTAGCTTTATTAAATTCAATATTATTTCTAGAGCAAGCTGGTTATTTGGGCGAAAGTTGTGAATCGTATGGCAAGCTTGGGAGCCATTCCTAAGAAAGTGCAAACTTCTGTTCGTGTAGCATTCCTCCGTTCCTGGGCCTGGACCACCTCTTCATCACCCGATTTTGCCTCGGGAGAATGGATTTACAATTCCAAAAGTAGATTTGATCTCACCTAGTGGCTGCCAGTGGCACTATTTCCTGGCGCATATCATAAGATCAACGCGCTGCACTCTTGTTCGATTCGTGCCGGTGCCGGGATACAATACAGATCAGATCTTTCTCTTTAGCCAGGCCATTCTCTAGAGGAGAGTTCCGAGAATGAATTCCAATCTGGTACCAATCTCCGAAATCGTATTGTAGAGTTCAATCAAAAGGAAAGAAAGAGTTCTCACTTTCCAGTGCGCCAGTTGAAGACTGCAGTTCTCCAGGGCCAACAAATCAAACTGCAATCGATACCCAATGAGTAATAATGTGTAGAATAAAAGAACGGATCGGGACCTACACCTAAGATTTCGGATCTAACTAGATCTGGTTCGCTTGTGGCTTCAGGAGAAGTGCCAGCTTGATGAACCGACCCAAGCAATAGTGGCACTCCCTTCTTCGTCTACTGCGGCACGCTAGTGTTCTCGTAGATTAGATGAATAAAAGTGTGAGCCAAGGGAATCCATAGAGATTTGCATAGCATAAAAAATAGAAGTTGTGCTGCCATCTCTTTTATCATCGGCAACATTGTCTTCTTCGAAGTGAGTTCCGGCATGAGTGCTTATAGAACGGATGGGACTGGGATTGAGATTTTAAGTAGTGGTTGCGTGCGCCGGTAAGTAGAGTAGTGGTTGCGTGGACGTGTGCTGACTCGAACTCGCTGGTAAAGAAAAGAGAGTAGAGTCTAGGGAAGTCTATATAAGGGTGCCGCTTCCATCCCTCTAGTACGGAAGATATCACTCATATCGGCCGCAAAGGCCAGGCCAGGCCAGGATTGATCCCTGTTCTGTTCAATTCTACGCATGAGTCAAAGCAAAGCCGTGGAAAAGAAAGAATAGGATGTTGGGTACATCGGTCCCTTGGTCTCATACAGGTGTGAACAAGTCGGTTGTTATCATGCCCAACCCAAAGAAGCCAGAAGTCTTTCTAAAATACGCTCAAGAACCCGTGTTTTTGAGGCAACATCAGCCGTTCTATCACTTTTGAATGTCATTGCCCACCTTGGAAAGACGATTTGCTTTAGTGAACTGACACATTGATAGGTAGTGGAATCCGGGCTTGGGATCAGTGGTAGAATCCGGACTTGGGATTGGGATCAGTGGTAGAATCTGTTGTTATCTAGCGAGGAATGAAAGCACTCGTTTGTTCCGGTTCGGATCCGATTCTGGTTCATAGGTTGGTAAGCCTCCCGCATACGCGACTTGTGATTTCACCTCATCAGAACAAAATTCATAGGGTAGGGTTTCGAGATCCCCAACGAAGAAGACGGAAGGTTTTCGAGGAGTTTTTCCCCCTTCCTCTTGGTTATGTAGTTGGGGAGGGGTGGTCAAGTTCTCTCCTTACCTAGTTTTAGGTCCCACTTCCTTGGCTCGATAAGCTGATTGAGATCGTTCAATTTCTTGGGTAGATCAACTTGTAATTTCGAATTTCTTGCCCTCCTCTACGGAAAGTAGGCGAACGTCACATTCATTTTTGAGACCCAAACTATACTATACTATACTATAGACCCTCACGCCAACTGCCACTATTTTCGAAGTTTTGTATCTTTCGGCATACGCTTTAACAACGTCCCCCGGTAAACGATCTCCTTTTCTTTTGTACGAGCGAATCATCTCTATAAGTTCATTTCATAGCCTTGCCTAGACTAGCGGTGGGGTTTGGTCCCTTGCCTTTGATTGACTTGACTTGCCTCGTAGAAAGCAAAAGCACTGGCAGTTTATGAACTAGATAGATCCCATGACTTTCCCTTGCCCGAAGTCAACAAAGGTCAGAATGAAACCGTATCCATCCACACGAGAAACTAGCTGCTATGAACCAAGGTTCTGTTCTCATATCCCGGCAAGCAAATAGGCCAGTGCTCAAACTGGTAGTAGAGAGGGCTTTCAAGTAAAGATAGTCAAGATCTCTATTCTCCAGGAGGAAGGAATCTCAGATCCGCCAATTCAGAGAAGAGGGATTCGTTCTATTCTCGCAACATCCATTAGCCAAGTGCCCACCCAATTCGTACAGTCCAATCCTGGCTTGTCAAAGAAGAAATCTGTTGAGTGAATGGGATCAGTGGTAGAAGTGCCAGGTGCTAGTGCTCAACCCAAAAGACAGGTGCTGAGTTGAAGAATAAGCCGGGAACGGAGGAAGCAAAGAAAGCGGATGCAAAAGAAAACGGATTTCGTAGTCGTCCTAACGCGCAACGCCGCTAAAGGCTAGTGCGCTCAAAGTATAAGTACAAGTGTAGTGCATCCGTTGCTACTGACTACCCTTCATGGGCAACACAATTAGTTTAGTTATGAGTTATGCCCTTTTTTATCGATCAAGAAATTAGAGAAATGATTTCTATCTCTATTGGGCTGGGCCATTGAGAATGATCAATAGTATTCTACTCCGGTATCAGGAACGTAAGAACTTCCCGATGTAAGGAAATCACTCCGATCACTGGGCGCCTGGGCTAATTGAATGGGGCATATGATCCATACGCTCGCTAAGATGAATTTGTCACATTTCTTTATGAGATTTTTGATAGCGTATTTGTATTTCTATAATATGAGATTGTCCAACCTGAACTGAACCGAGTGCATTTGAGCATATAGGACAGGGCTCACTAATGTGGAACGAATCGTAGTCCTCGTACGTAATATTCTTCTTTGCCTTGGGCTGAGGTAGGGTCAACGGCTGAATTAGCAAGTGAAGTGGATGCATGAGTGCTTCCATGAGCGGAAGGAAGAAAGCCTGCGAATAGCGAATCTGTTCAGTGGTCAATAAAGCCCTTGCTGCTAGGAAAGCGGTTCTGTCCAAAGCTCGGGATAAAAGGTTAAGCACTTCTCTGCGGCACTGGCACTTGATACTGGCCATAGGTTGACACCCTTGTTAGTATATGTTCACTTCAGCAGAGCAGAAAAGATACCAACAGCAGAAATACTAGTCCAGCCCCGTGAGAAGCATTGGCAAGGATAAGCTTTCCATGCTCCCAGCTTGAATGTGTATCTTTTAGCCTGAGCTGACTAGTACTAGTTCCTTGTGAAGTGCAAGGGAACGAACTCAAGTATAGATTGGCAGAACGGGTTTTTGAAGCGGGTAGCACCACCTTAAGATGGAATCGATACTAGAGAAAGGGGAATGGAATCGAGCCTAGATCACTTACTTTACTAGATCAATATCGCTCTTCCTAAAGGTTCGGCTCTAGCCTCTGTAAAAAGTGAAGAGAAGCCCCACCCCAGATATGCCTAGGCTATGTATGTTGTTCCGTCTAGTCTAGTCTTGTTTTTCTAAGGAAATAAACACCTACTTTTTCTAAGGAAATAAACAGCAATGCTGTGGTGAAAGAGAGTGGTATGGTATCTTCACTATCGCAATGTTTTCATGTTCTCAATGAATCACTAATTCCCTAGGAATAGCACAAGATGAAGCCCGAATGGTAGAATCTCGTCGTAATGGATTGGATCTAAGCAAGATTCCTGATTCATGTACTCTCCTAGTTGGGTTGTCCGTCTTCAACATTCCTCCATAAGACAGATTTCCTCGATTCCTTGCTATATTCTATTCTCGAACAGAGGTCAGTCCCGCTTCCTCCTCTTTTTTGAGTGAGTGGCTTTCTCTTTTTAGAAGTCGAAGTCTAGACCTGGCTAAGTCTGGCACCTTTCTTGTAGCAGGGCTACGTCCTAATGGATTGTTTCACGCTCGAGGCACCTAGAATGTCATCTTTGTCCAGAGCAGAGGAATGAGGACTTTCTTTCACTGAAAAGCAAAGCGGGCGGGCTGGTGTTGGTCAACCTCTACCTTGGCCTATGAGAAGCTGTAGTGTAGGTTGTTCTACAAAGGCGGCTTGTCCCTCATCAATCTTGTGGATGAGTCTCTCTGCTCCAAACCATTGGGATGAATCGATTCCATAGCACAGGCGCGTGCGCTGAGGAAGAGCGGTATGGATGGAGTCGAGATCCATTGCTGCCGCAGTCATAGGTTCGTTAGTCAGCTCAGAAGCAAGCATGAGCACGCTGTGACAAAGAAGTCCTGTTCCTGTTCTATTTGAAGTTGAAGGTGCTCTGGTGCAATCCTTACCGACAGAAAAAGATTGCAGTCGGGTTGATAATAATCGAGTGCCATTACTTCGTCGGTCCGAACCAAGGAAAGGAATCCGTTAGAAATGTTTTGAAATGGATATTGTTCTCTCTTTGATTAGGGATGCTATATGAAAAGAAGTGGAGTTTGAAAAAGGGAACGGAATGGTCAAACCGGAACTGCTAGAGGAACGAATTTTCAATAGCATAACTTGGGCTCCTAGAATATGGGTGGGGCCCTTGGGACAATCTATTTGATTGCAGGGACAGGTACGCTGAATATGACTGGGGATTTTCCTATGGGTATTGGAGCGGGTCCAAGCAGATTAAAGAGGATGAGTTGTCAGAGACTGCTATTTATTCGAATTATTTATGGTATATTTATCATAAAAAGGGGGAGGTGCAAGAGACTGATTCGGACTTCTTGCAGAGTGGAACAATGCAGTACCAGACACGAGATATATCTTTCAAAGAAGAAGGCTTTTTTCGAATAAGCCAATTGATTTGGGACCTTCGGATCCATTCTTTTTCCTATTCAAAGATAAGGCCTTTGTCTCTGTGTTTTCACGTCGAGAATTCTTTGCAGATGAAGATGAAGAGATGGCAAAGCGGCTTAGTACCAGTACCTGGAGAAAAAAGCCTCCTAAACA
>NW_023366754.1:0-96496 GCF_902167145.1 Zea mays | reverse complement strand
GGTCGTTCATGGCTATTTTCGACAAAAATGGGGGTTGTGTGGCCATTGATCATCGACCAGACGCTCATACACCTCACCCCACATATGTTTCCTTGCCATAGATCACATTCTTGGATTTCTGGTGGAGACCATTTCTTGGTCAAAAACTCGTACGTGTTAGCCTTCGATATTATTGAAAATGGTCGTTCATGGCTATTTTCGACAAAAATGGGGGTTGTGTGGCCATTGATCATCGACCAGAGGCTCATAAATCTCACCCCACATATGTTTCCTTGCCATAGATCACATTCTTGGATTTCTGGTGGAGACCATTTCTTGGGCAAAAATCCGTAGGTGTTAGCCTTCGGTATTATTGAAAATGGTCATTCATGGCTATTTTCGGCAAAATGGGGGTTGTGTGGCCATTGATCGTCGACCAGACGCTCGTACACCTCACCCCACATATGTTTCCTTGCCATATATCACATTTTTGGATTTATGGTGGAGACCATTTCTTCGTCAAAAATCCGTAGGTGTTAGCCTTCGATATTATTGAAAATGGTCATTCATGGCTATTTTCGACAAAAATGGGGGTTGTGTGGCCATTGATCTTCGACCAGAGGCTCATACACCTCACTACACATATGTTTCCTTGTCGTAGATCACATTCTTGGATTTCTGGTGGAGACCATTTCTTGGTCAAAAATTCGTAGGTGTTAGCCTTCGATATTATTGAAAATGGTCATTCATGGCTATTTTCGGCAAAATGGGGGTTATGTGGCCATTGATCGTCGACCAGAGGCTCATACACCTCACCCCACATATGTTTCCTTGTCGTAGATCACATTCTTGGATTTCTGGTGGAGACCATTTCTTGGTCAAAAATCCGTAGGTGTTAGCCTTCGATGTTATTGAAAATGGTCGTTCATGGCTATTTTCGACAAAAATGGGGGTTGTGTGGCCATTGATCATCGACCAGAGGCTCATACACCTCACCCCACATATGTTTCCTTGCCATAGATCACATTCTTGGATTTCTGGTGGAGACCATTTCTTGGTCAAAAATCCGTAGGTCTTAGCCTCTAATATTATTGAAAATGGTCGCTCATGGCTATTTTCGGCAAAATGGGGGTTGTGTGGCCATTGATCGTCGACCAGAGGCTCATACACCTCACCCCACATATGTTTCCTTGTCGTAGATCACATTCTTGGATTTCTGGTGGAGACCATTTCTTGGTCAAAAATCCGTAGGTGTTAGCCTTCGGTATTATTGTAAATGGTCATTCATGGCTATTTTCGACAAAAATGGGGGTTGTGTGGCCATTGATCATCGACCAGAGGCTCATACACCTCACCTCACATATGTTTCCTTGCCATAGATCACATTCTTGGATTTCTGGTGGAGACCATTTCTTGGTCAAAAATCCGTAGGTCTTAGCCTCTAGTATTATTGAAAATGGTCGCTCATGGCTATTTTCATAAAAAATGGGGGTTGTGTGGCCATTGATCGTCGACCAGAGGCTCATACACCTCACCCCACATATGTTTCCTTGCCATAGATGACATTCTTGGATTTCTGGTGGAGACCATTTCTTGGTCAAAAATCCGTAGGTGTTAGCCTTCGATATTATTGAAAATGGTCGTTCATGGCTACTTTCGACAAAAATGGGGGTTGTGTGGCCATTGATCATCGACCAGAGGCTCATACACCTCACCCCACATATGTTTCCTTGCCATAGATCACATTCTTGGATTTCTGGTGGAGACCATTTCTTGGTCAAAAATCTGAACGTGTTAGCCTTCGGTATTTTTGAAAATGGTCATTCATGGCTATTTTCGGCAAAATGGGGGTTGTGTGGCCATTGATCATCGACCAGAGGATCGTACACCTCACTCCACATATGTTTCCTTGCCATAGATCACATTCTTGGATTTCTGGTGGAGACCATTTCTTGGTCAAAAATCCGTAGGTCTTAGCCTCTAGTATTATTGAAAATGGTCGTTCATGGCTATTTTCGACAAAAATGGGGGTTGTGTGGCCATTGATCATCGACCAGACGCTCATACACCTCACCCCACATATGTTTCCTTGCCATAGATCACATTCTTGGATTTCTGGTGGAGACCATTTCTTGGTCTAAAATCCGTAGGTGTTAGCCTCTAGTATTATTGAAAATGGTCGCTCATGGTTATTTTCATAAAAAATGGGGGTTGTGTGGCCATTGATCGTCGACCAGAGGCTCATACACCTCACCCCACATATGTTTCCTTGCCATAGATCACATTCTTGGATTTCTGGTGGAGACCATTTCTTGGTCAAAAATCCGTAGGTGTTAGCCTTCGATATTATTGAAAATGGTCGTTCATGGCTATTTTCGACAAAAATGGGGGTTGTGTGGCCATTGATCATCGACCAGAGGCTCATACACCTCACCCCACATATGTTTCCTTGCCATAGATCACATTCTTGGATTTCTAGTGGAGACCATTTCTTGGTCAAAAATCCGTAGGTGTTAGCCTTCGGTATTATTGAAAATGGTCGTTCATGGCTATTTTCGACAAAAATGGGGGTTGTGTGGCCATTGATCATCGACCAGAGGCTCATACACCTCACCCCACATATGTTTCCTTGCCATAGATCACATTCTTGGATTTCTGGTGGAGACCATTTCTTGGTCAAAAATCCGTAGGTGTTAGCCTCTAGTATTATTGAAAATGGTCGCTCATGGCTATTTTCAAGGTCGCTCATGGCTATTTTCATAAAAAATGTGGGTTGTGTGGCCATTGATCGTCGACCAGAGGCTCATACACCTCACCCCACATATGTTTCCTTGCCATAGATCACATTCTTGGATTTCTGGTGGAGACCATTTCATGGTCAAAAATCCGTAGGTCTTAGCCTCTAATATTATTGAAAATGGTCGCTCATGGCTATTTTCGGCAAAATGGGGGTTGTGTGGCCATTGATCGTCGACCAGAGGCTCATACACCTCACCCCACATATGTTTCCTTGTCGTAGATCACATTCTTGGATTTCTGGTGGAGACCATTTCTTGGTCAAAAATCCGTAGGTGTTAGCCTTCGGTATTATTGTAAATGGTCATTCATGGCTATTTTCGAAAAAAATGGGGGTTGTGTGGCCATTGATCGTCGACCAGACGCTCATACACCTCACCCCACATATGTTTCCTTGCCATAGATCACATTCTTGGATTTATGGTGGAGACCATTTCTTGGTCAAAAATCCGTAGGTGTTAGCCTTCGGTATTATTGAAAATGGTCGTTCATGGCTATTTTCGGCAAAATGGGGGTTGTGTGGCCATTGATCGTCGACCAGAGGCTCATACACCTCACCCCACATATGTTTCCTTGTCGAAGATCACATTCTTGGATTTCTGGTGGAGACCATTTCTTGGTCAAAAATCCGTTGGTGTTAGCCTTCGATATTATTGAAAATGGTCGTTCATGGCTATTTTCGACAAAAATGGGGGTTGTGTGGCCATTGATCGTCGACCAGAGGCTCATACACCTCACCCCACATATGTTTCCTTGTCGTAGATCACATTCTTGGATTTCTGGTGGAGACCATTTCTTGGTCAAAAATCCGTAGGTGTTAGCCTTCGATATTATTGAAAATGGTCGTTCATGGCTATTTTCGACAAAAATGGGGGTTGTGTGGCCATTGATCATCGACCAGAGGCTCATACACCTCACCCCACATATGTTTCCTTGCGATAGATCACATTCTTGGATTTCTGGTGGAGACCATTTCTTGGTCAAAAATCCGTACATGTTAGCCTTCGGTATTATTGAAAATGGTCGTTCATGGCTATTTTCGACAAAAATGGGGGTTGTGTGGCCATTGATCATCGACCAGAGGCTCGTACACTTCACCCCACATATGTTTTCTTGCCATAGATCAGAATCTTGGATTTCTCGTGGAGACCATTTGTTGGTCAAAAAATCGTAGGTGTTAGCCTTCGGTATTATTGAAAATGGTCGTTCATGGCTATTTTCGACAAAAATGGGGGTTGTGTGGCCATTGATCATCGACCAGACTCTCATACACCTCACCCCACATATGTTTCCTTGCCATAGATCACATTCTTGGATTTCTGGTGGAGACCATTTCTTGGTCAAAAATCCGTAGGTGTTAGCCTTCGATATTATTGAAAATGGTCGTTCATGGCTATTTTCGACAAAAATGGGGGTTGTGTGGCCATTGATCATCGACCAGAGGCTCATACACCTCACCCCACATATGTTTCCTTGCGATAGATCACATTCTTGGATTTCTGGTGGAGACCATTTCTTGGTTAAAAACTCGTAGGTGTTATCCTCTAATATTATTGAAAATGGTCATTCATGGCTATTTTCGAAAAAAATGGGGGTTGTGTGGCCATTGATCGTCGACCAGAGGCTCATACACCTCACCCCACATATGTTTCCTTGCCATAGATCACATTCTTGGATTTCTGGTGGAGACCATTTCTTGGTCAAAAATCCGTAGGTGTTAGCCTTCGGTATTATTGAAAATGGTCGTTCATGGCTATTTTCGACAAAAATGGGGGTTGTGTGGCCATTGATCATCGACCAGACGCTCATACACCTCACCCCACATATGTTTCCTTGCCATAGATCACATTCTTGGATTTCTGGTGGAGACCATTTCTTGGTCAAAAACTCGTACGTGTTAGCCTTCGATATTATTGAAAATGGTCGTTCATGGCTATTTTCGACAAAAATGGGGGTTGTGTGGCCATTGATCATCGACCAGAGGCTCATAAATCTCACCCCACATATGTTTCCTTGCCATAGATCACATTCTTGGATTTCTGGTGGAGACCATTTCTTGGGCAAAATTCCGTAGGTGTTAGCCTTCGGTATTATTGAAAATGGTCATTCATGGCTATTTTCGGCAAAATGGGGGTTGTGTGCCCATTGATCGTCGACCAGACGCTCGTACACCTCACCCCACATATGTTTCCTTGCCATATATCACATTTTTGGATTTATGGTGGAGACCATTTCTTGGTCAAAAATCCGTAGGTGTTAGCCTTCGATATTATTGAAAATGGTCATTCATGGCTATTTTCGACAAAAATGGGGGTTGTGTGGCCATTGATCTTCGACCAGAGGCTCATACACCTCACTACACATATGTTTCCTTGTCGTAGATCACATTCTTGGATTTCTGGTGGAGACCATTTCTTGGTCAAAAATTCGTAGGTGTTAGCCTTCGATATTATTGAAAATGGTCATTCATGGCTATTTTCGGCAAAATGGGGGTTGTGTGGCCATTGATCGTCGACCAGAGGCTCATACACCTCACCCCACATATGTTTCCTTGTCGTAGATCACATTCTTGGATTTCTGGTGGAGACCATTTCTTGGTCAAAAATCCGTAGGTGTTAGCCTTCGATGTTATTGAAAATGGTCGTTCATGGCTATTTTCGACAAAAATGGGGGTTGTGTGGCCATTGATCATCGACCAGAGGCTCATACACCTCACCCCACATATGTTTCCTTGCCATAGATCACATTCTTGGATTTCTGGTGGAGACCATTTCTTGGTCAAAAATCCGTAGGTCTTAGCCTCTAATATTATTGAAAATGGTCGCTCATGGCTATTTTCGGCAAAATGGGGGTTGTGTGGCCATTGATCGTCGACCAGAGGCTCATACACCTCACCCCACATATGTTTCCTTGTCGTAGATCACATTCTTGGATTTCTGGTGGAGACCATTTCTTGGTCAAAAATCCGTAGGTGTTAGCCTTCGGTATTATTGTAAATGGTCATTCATGGCTTTTTTCGACAAAAATGGGGTTGTGTGGCCATTGATCATCGACCAGAGGCTCATACACCTCACCCCACATATGTTTCCTTGCCATAGATCACATTCTTGGATTTCTGGTGGAGACCATTTCTTGGTCAAAAATCCGTAGGTCTTAGCCTCTAGTATTATTGAAAATGGTTGCTCATGGCTATTTTCATAAAAAATGGGGGTTGTGTGGCCATTGATCGTCGACCAGAGGCTCATACACCTCACCCCACATATGTTTCCTTGCCATAGATCACATTCTTGGATTTCTGGTGGAGACCATTTCTTGGTCAAAAATCCGTAGGTGTTAGCCTTCGATATTATTGAAAATGGTCGTTCATGGCTATTTTCGACAAAAATGGGGGTTGTGTGGCCATTGATCATCGACCAGAGGCTCATACACCTCACCCCACATATGTTTCCTTGCCATAGATCACATTCTTGGATTTCTGGTGGAGACCATTTCTTGGTTTAAAACTCGTAGGTGTTAGCCTTCGGTATTATTGAAAATGGTCATTCATGGCTATTTTCGGCAAAATGGGGGTTGTGTGGCCATTGATCATCGACCAGAGGCTCATACACCTCACCCCACATATGTTTCCTTGCCATAGATCACATTCTTGGATTTCTGGTGGAGACCATTTCTTGGTCAAAAATCCGAACGTGTTAGCCTTCGGTACTTTTTAAAATGGTCATTCATGGCTATTTTCGACAAAAATGGGGGTTGTGTGGCCATTGATCATCGACCAGAGGATCGTACACCTCACTCCACATATGTTTCCTTGCCATAGATCACATTCTTGGATTTCTGGTGGAGACCATTTCTTGGTCAAAAATCCGTAGGTCTTAGCCTCTAGTATTATTGAAAATGGTCGTTCATGGCTATTTTCGACAAAAATGGGGGTTGTGTGGCCATTGATCATCGACCAGACTCTCATACACCTCACCCCACATATGTTTCCTTGCCATAGATCACATTCTTGGATTTCTGGTGGAGACCATTTCTTGGTCCAAAATTCGTAGGTGTTAGCCTCTAGTATTATTGAAAATGGTCGCTCATGGCTATTTTCATAAAAAATGGGGGTTGTGTGGCCATTGATCGTCGACCAGAGGCTCATACACCTCACCCCACATATGTTTCCTTGCCATAGATCACATTCTTGGATTTCTGGTGGAGACCATTTCTTGGTCAAAAATCCGTAGGTGTTAGCCTTCGATATTATTGAAAATGGTCATTCATGGCTATTTTCGGCAAAATGGGGGTTGTGTGGCCATTGATCATCGACCAGAGGCTCATACACCTCACCCCACATATGTTTCCTTGCCATAGATCACATTCTTGGATTTCTGGTGGAGGCCATTTCTTGGTCAAAAATCTGTAGGTGTTAGCCTTCGGTATTATTGAAAATGGTCGTTCATGGCTATTTTCGACAAAAATGGGGGTTGTGTGGCCATTGATCATCGACCAGAGGCTCATACACCTCACCCCACATATGTTTCCTTGCCATAGATCACATTCTTGGATTTCTGGTGGAGACCATTTCTTGGTCAAAAATCCGTAGGTGTTAGCCTCTAGTATTATTGAAAATGGTCGCTCATGGCTATTTTCAAGGTCGCTCATGGCTATTTTCATAAAAAATGGGGGTTGTGTGGCCATTGATCGTCGACCAGAGGCTCATACACCTCACCCCACATATGTTTCCTTGCCATAGATCACATTCTTGGATTTCTGGTGGAGACCATTTCTTGGTCTAAAATACGTAGGTGTTAGCCTCTAGTATTATTGAAAATGGTCGCTCATGGCTATTTTCAAGGTCGCTCATGGCTATTTTCATAAAAAATGGGGGTTGTGTGGCCATTTATCATCGACTAGAGGCTCATAAACCTCACCCCACATATGTTTCCTTGCCATAGATCACATTCTTGGATTTCTGGTGGAGACCATTTCTTGGTCAAAAACTCGTACGTGTTAGCCTTCGGTATTATTGAAAATGGTCGTTCATGGCTATTTTCGACAAAAATGGGGGTTGTGTGGCCATTGATCATCGACCAGAGGCTCGTACACCTCACCCCACATATGTTTCCTTGCCATAGATCACATTCTTGGATTTCTGGTGGAGACCATTTCTTGGTCAAAAATTCCTAGGTGTTAGCCTCTAGTATTATTGAAAATGGTCGCTCATGGCTATTTTCAAGGTCGCTCATGGCTATTTTCATAAAAAATGGGGGTTGTGTGGCCATTTATCATCGACTAGAGGCTCATAAACCTCACCCCACATATGTTTCCATGCCATAGATCACATTCTTGGATTTCTGGTGGAGACCATTTCTTGGTCAAAAATCCGTAGGTGTTAGCCTTCTGTATTATTGAAAATGGTCGTTCATGGCTATTTTCGACAAACATGGGGGTTGTGTGGCCATTGATCATCGACCAGACGCTCATACACCTCACTACACATATGTTTCCTTGTCGTAGATCACATTCTTGGATTTCTGGTGGAGACCATTTCTTGGTCAAAAATCCGTAGGTCTTAGCCTCTAGTATTATTGAAAATGGTCGCTCATGGCTATTTTCATAAAAAATGGGGGTTGTCTGGCCATTGATCGTCGACCAGAGGCTCATACACCTCACCCCACATATGTTTCCTTGCCATAGATCACATTCTTGGATTTCTGGTGGAGACCATTTCTTGGTCAAAAATCCGTAGGTCTTAGCCTCTAGTATTATTGAAAATGGTCGTTCATGGCTATTTTCGACAAAAATGGGGGTTGTGTGGCCATTGATCATCGACTAGAGGCTCATAAACCTCACCCCACATATGTTTCCTTGCCATAGATTACATTCTTGGATTTCTGGTGGAGACCATTTCTTGGTAAAAAATCCGTAGGTGTTAGCCTTCGGTATTATTGAAAATGGTCGTTCATGGCTATTTTCGACACCCACATATGTTTCCTTGCCATAGATCACATTCTTGGATTTCTGGTGGAGACCATTTCTTGGTCTAAAATCCGTAGGTGTTAGCCTCTAGTATTATTGAAAATGGTCGCTCATGGCTATTTTCAAGGTCGCTCATGGCTATTTTCATAAAAAATGGGGGTTGTGTGGCCATTTATCATCGACTAGAGGCTCATAAACCTCACCCCACATATGTTTCCTTGCCATAGATCACATTCTTGGATTTCTGGTGGAGACCATTTCTTGGTCAAAAACTCGTACGTGTTAGCCTTCGGTATTATTGAAAATGGTCGTTCATGGCTATTTTCGACAAAAATGGGGGTTGTGGAGACCATTTCTTGGTCAAAAATCCGTAGGTGTTAGCCTTCGATATTATTGAAAATGGTCGTTCATGGCTATTTTCGACAAAAATGGGGGTTGTGTGGCCATTGATCATCGACCAGACGCTCATACACCTCACCCCACATATGTTTCCTTGCCATAGATCACATTCTTGGATTTCTGGTGGAGACCATTTCTTGGTCAAAAAGCCATAGGTGTTAGCCTTCGGTATTATTGTAAATGGTCATTCATGGCTATTTTCGACAAAAATGGGGGTTGTGTGGCCATTGATCATCGACAAGAGGCTCATACACCTCACCCCACATATGTTTCCTTGCCATAGATCACATTCTTGGATTTCTGGTGGAGACCATTTCTTGGTCAAAAATCCGTAGGTCTTAGCCTTCGGTATTATTGAAAATGGTCATTCATGGCTATTTTCGGCAAAATGGGGGTTGTGTGGCCATTGATCGTCGACCAGAGGCTCATACACCTCACCCCACATATGTTTCCTTGTCGTAGATCACATTCTTGGATTTCTGGTGGAGACCATTTCTTGGTCAAAAACTCGTACGTGTTAGCCTTCGGTATTATTGAAAATGGTCATTCATGGCTATTTTCGGCAAAATGGGGGTTGTGTGGCCATTGATCATCGACCAGAGGCTCGTACACCTCACCCCACATATGTTTCCTTGCCATAGATCACATTCTTGGATTTCTGGTGGAGACCATTTCTTGGTCAAAAATCCGTAGGTGTTAGCCTTCGGTATTATTGAAAATGGTCGTTCATGGCTATTTTCGAAAAAATGGGGGTTGTGTGGCCATTGATCATCGACCAGATGCTCATACACCTCACCCCACATATGTTTCCTTGCCATAGATCACATTCTTGGATTTCTGGTGGAGACCATTTCTTGGTCAAAATTCCGTACGTGTTAGCCTTTGGTATTTTTGAAAATGGTCGTTCATGGCTATTTTCGACAAAAATGGGGGTTGTGTGGCCATTGATCATTGACCAGAGGCTCATACACCTCACCCCACATATGTTTCCTTGCCATAGATCACATTCTTGGATTTCTGGTGGAGACCATTTCTTGGGCAAAAATCCGTACGTGTTAGCCTTCGGTATTATTGAAAATGGTCATTCATGGCTATTTTCGACAAAAATGGGGGTTGTGTGGCCATTGATCATCGACTAGAGGCTCATACACCTCACCCCACATATGTTTCCTTGCCATAGATTACATTCTTGGATTTCTGGTGGAAACCATTTCTTGGTTAAAAACTCGTATGTGTTAGCCTTCGGTATTATTGAAAATGGTCATTCATGGCTATTTTCGACAAAAATGGGGGTTGTGTGGCCATTGATCATCGACCACCCCCATTTTTGTCGAAAATAGCCATGAATGACCATTTATAATAATACCGAAGGCTAACACGTACGGATTTTAGACCAAGAAATGGTCTCCACCAGAAATCCAAGAATGTGATCTATGGCAAGAAAACATATGTGGGTTGAAGTGTACGAGCCTCTGGTCGACGATCAATGGCCACACAACCCCCATTTTGCCGAAAATAGTCATGAATGACCATTTTCAATAATACCGAAGGCTAACACGTACGAGTTTTTAACCAAGAAATGGTTTCCACCAGAAATCCAAGAATGTGATCTATGGCAAGGAAACATATGTGGGGTGAGGTGTACGAGCCTCTGGTGGAGACCATTTCTTGGTCAAAAATCCGTAGGTGTTAGCCTTCGATATTATTGAAAATGGTCGTTCGTGGCTATTTTCGACAAAAATGGGGGTTGTGTGGCCATTGATCATCGACCAGACGCTCATACACCTCACCCAAATATGTTTCCTTGCCATAGATCACATTCTTGGATTTCTGGTGGAGACCATTTCTTGGTCAAAAATCCGTAGGTGTTAGCCTTCGATATTATTGTAAATGGTCATTCATGGCTATTTTCGACAAAAATGGGGGTTGTGTGGCCATTGATCATCGACAAGAGGCTCATACACCTCACCCCACATATGTTTCCTTGCCATAGATCACATTCTTGGATTTCTGGTGGAGACCATTTCTTGGTCAAAAATCCGTAGGTCTTAGCCTTCGGTATTATTGAAAATGGTCATTCATGGCTATTTTCGGCAAAATGGGGGTTGTGTGGCCATTGATCGTCGACCAGAGGCTCATACACCTCACCCCACATATGTTTCTTGTCGTAGATCACATTCTTGGATTTCTGGTGGAGACCATTTCTTGGTCAAAAACTCGTACGTGTTAGCCTTCGGTATTATTGAAAATGGTCATTCATGGGTATTTTCGGCAAAATGGGGGTTGTGTGGCCATTGATCATCGACCAGAGGCTCGTACACCTCACCCCACATATGTTTCCTTGCCATAGATCACATTCTTGGATTTCTGGTGGAGACCATTTCTTGGTCAAAAATCCGTAGGTGTTAGCCTTCGGTATTATTGAAAATGGTCGTTCATGGCTATTTTCGACAAAAATGGGGGTTGTGTGGCCATTGATCATCGACCAGACGCTCATACACCTCACCCCACATATGTTTCCTTGCCATAGATCACATTCTTGGATTTCTGGTGGAGACCATTTCTTGGTCAAAAATCTGTACGTGTTAGCCTTTGGTATTTTTGAAAATGGTCGTTCATGGCTATTTTCGACAAAAATGGGGGTTGTGTGGCCATTGATCATCGACCAGAGGCTCATACACCTCACCCCACATATGTTTACTTGCCATAGATCACATTCTTGGATTTCTGGTGGAGACCATTTCTTGGGCAAAAATCCGTACGTGTTAGCCTTCGGTATTATTGAAAATGGTCATTCATGGCTATTTTCGACAAAAATGGGGGTTGTGTGGCCATTGATCATCGACCAGAGGCTCATACACCTCACCCCACATATGTTTCCTTGCCATAGATTACATTCTTGGATTTCTGGTGGAAACCATTTCTTGGTTAAAAACTCGTATGTGTTAGCCTTCGGTATTATTGAAAATGGTCATTCATGGCTATTTTCGACAAAAATGGGGGTTGTGTGGCCATTGATCATCGACCACCCCCATTTTTGTCGAAAATAGCCATGAATGACCATTTACAATAATACCGAAGGCTAACACGTACGAATTTTAGACCAAGAAATGGTCTCCACCAGAAATCCAAGAATGTGATCTATGGCAAGAAAACATATGTGGGTTGAAGTGTACGAGCCTCTGGTCGACGATCAATGGCCACACAACCCCCATTTTGCCGAAAATAGCCATGAATGACCATTTTCAATAATACCGAAGGCTAACACGTACGAGTTTTTAACCAAGAAATGGTTTCCACCAGAAATCCAAGAATGTGATCTATGGCAAGGAAACATATGTGGGGTGAGGTGTACGAGCCTCTGGTGGAGACCATTTCTTGGTCAAAAATCCGTAGGTGTTAGCCTTCGATAATATTGAAAATGGTCGTTCATGGCTATTTTCGACAAAAATGGGGGTGGTCGATGATCAATGGCCTCACAACCCCCATTTTTGTCGAAAATAGCCATGAATGACCATTTTCAATAATACCGAAGGCTAACACGTACGAGTTTTTAACCAAGAAATGGTTTCCACCAGAAATCCAAGAATGTAATCTATGGCAAGGAAACATATGTGGGGTGAGGTGTGTGAGCCTCTGGTCGATGATCAATGGCCACACAACCCCCATTTTTGTCGAAAATATCTATGGCAAGGAAACATATGTGGAGTGAGGTGTACGATCCTCTGGTCGATGATCAATGGCCACAACCCCCATTTTTGTCGAAAATAGCCATGAATGACCATTTTCAAAAATTCCGAAGGCTAACACCTACAGATTTTTGACCAAGAAATGGTCTCCACCAGAAATCCAAGAATGTGATCTATGGCAAGGAAACATATGTGGGGTGAGGTGTATGAGCGTCTGGTCGATGATCAATGGCCACACAACCCCCATTTTGCCAAAAATAGCCATGAACGACCATTTTCAATAATACTAGAGGCTAACACCTACGGATTTTTGACCAAGAAATGGTCTCCACCAGAAATCCAAGAATGTGATCTATGGCAAGGAAACATATGTGGGGTGAGGTGTATGAGCCTATGGTCGATGATCAATGGCCACACAACCCCCATTTTTTATGAAAATAGCCATGAGCGACCTTGAAAATAGCCATGAGCGACCATTTTCAATAATACTAGAGGCTAAGACCTACGGATTTTTGACCAAGAAATGGTCTCCACCAGAAATCCAAGAATGTGATCTATGGCAAGGAAACATATGTGGGGTGAGGTGTATGAGCCTCTGGTCGATGATCAATGGCCACACAACCCCCATTTTTGTCGAAAATAGCCATGAATGACCATTTACAATAATACCGAAGGCTAACACCTACGGATTTTTGACCAAGAAATGGTCTCCACTAGAAATCCAAGAATGTGATCTATGGCAAGGAAACATATGTGGGGTGAGGTGTATGAGCGTCTGGTCGATGATCAATGGCCACACAACCCCCATTTTTTATGAAAATAGCCATGAGCGACCATTTTCAATAATACCGAAGGCTAACACGTACGAGTTTTTAACCAAGAAATGGTCTCCACCAGAAATCCAAGAATGTGATCTATGGCAAGGAAACATATGTGGGGTGAGGTGTACGAGCCTCTAGTCGATGATAAATGGCCACACAACCCCCATTTTTTATGAAAATAGCCATGAACGACCATTTTCAATAATACCGAAGGCTAACACCTACAGATTTTTGACCAAGAATTGGTCTCCACCAGAGGTGTATGAGCCTCTGGTCGATGATCAATGGCCACACAACCCCCATTTTTTATGAAAATAGCCATGAGCGACCATTTTCAATAATACTAGAGGCTAAGACCTACGGATTTTTTACCAAGAAATGGTCTCCACCAGAAATCCAAGAATGTGATCTATGGCAAGGAAACATATGTGGGGTGAGGTGTATGAGCCTCTGGTCGACGATCAATGGCCACACAACCCCCATTTTTGTCGAAAATAGCCATGAATGACCATTTTCAATAATATCGAAGGCTAACACCTACGGATTTTTGACCAAGAAATGGTCTCCACCAAAAATCCAAGAATGTGATCTATGGCAAGGAAACATATGGTGGGTGAGGTGTATGAGCCTCTGGTCGATGATAAATGGCCACACAACCCCCATTTTGCCGAAAATAGCCATGAATGACCATTTTCAATAATACCGAAGGCTAACACCTACGAGTTTTTAACCAAAAATGGTCTCCACCAAAAATCCAAGAATGTGATCTATGGCAAGGAAACATATGTGGGGTGAGGTGTATGAGCCTCTGGTCGATGATCAATGGCCACACAACCCCCATTTTTGTCGAAAATAGCCATGAACGACCATTTTCAATAATACCGAAGGCTAACACCTACGGATTTTTGACCAAGAAATGGTCTCCACCAGAAATCCAAGAATGTGATCTATGGCAAGGAAACATATGTGGGGTGAGGTGTATGAGCCTCTGGTCGATGATCAATGGCCACACAACCCCCATTTTTGTCGAAAATAGCCATGAACGACCATTTTCAATAATACTAGAGGCTAAGACCTACGGATTTTTGCCCAAGAAATGGTCTCCACCAGAAATCCAAGAATGTGATCTATGGCAAGGAAACATATGTGGGGTGAGGTATACGAGCCTCTGGTCGATGATCAATGGCCACACAACCCCCATTTTTGTCGAAAATAGCCATGAACGACCATTTTCAATAATACCGAAGGCTAACACCTACAGATTTTTGACCAAGAATTGGTCTCCACCAGAGGTGTATGAGCCTCTGGTCGACGATCAATGGCCACACAACCCCCATTTTGCCGAAAATAGCCATGAACGACCATTTTCAATAATATCGAAGGCTAACACCTACGGATTTTTGACCAAGAAATGGTCTCCACCATAAATCCAAGAATGTGATCTATGGCAAGGAAACATATGTGGGGTGAGATTTATGAGCCTCTAGTCGATGATAAATGGCCACAGAACCCCCATTTTTTTATGAAAATAGCCATGAGCGACCATTTTCAATAATATTAGAGGCTAAGACCTACGGATTTTTGACCAAGAAATGGTCTCCACCAGAAATCCAAGAATATGATCTATGGCAAGGAAACATATGTGGGGTGAGGTGTATGAGCCTCTGGTCGATGATCAATGGCCACACAACCCCCATTTTTGTCGAAAATAGCCATGAACGACCATTTTCAATAATACCGAAGGCTAACACCTACGGATTTTTGACCAAGAAATGGTCTCCACCAGAAATCCAAGAATGTGATCTATGGCAAGGAAACATATGTGGGGTGAGGTTTATGAGCCTCTAGTCGATGATAAATGGCCACACAACCCCCATTTTTTATGAAAATAGCCATGAGCGACCTTGAAAATAGCCATGAGCGACCATTTTCAATAATACTAGAGGCTAACACCTAAGGATTTTTGACCAAGAAATGGTCTCCACCAGAAATCCAAGAATGTGATCTATGGCAAGGAAACATATGTGGGGTGAGCTGTACGAGCCTCTGGTCAATGATCAATGGCCACACAACCCCCATTTTTGTCGAAAATAGCCATGAACGACCATTTTCAATAATACCGAAGGCTAACACGTACGAGTTTTTGACCAAGAAATCGTCTCCACCAGAAATCCAAGAATGTGATCTATGGCAAGGAAACATATGTGGGGTGTGGTTTATGAGCCTCTAGTCGATGATAAATGGCCACACAACCCCCATTTTTTATGAAAATAGCCATGAGCGACCTTGAAAATAGCCATGAGCGACCATTTTCAATAATACTAGAGGCTAACACCTACGGATTTTAGACCAAGAAATGGTCTCCACCAGAAATCCAAGAATGTGATCTATGGCAAGGAAACATATGTGGGTGTCGAAAATAGCCATGAACGACCATTTTCAATAATACCGAAGGCTAACACCTACGGATTTTTGACCAAGAAATGGTCTCCACTAGAAATCCAAGAATGTAATCTATGGCAAGGAAACATATGTGGGGTGAGGTTTATGAGCCTCTAGTCGATGATAAATGGCCACACAACCCCCATTTTTTATGAAAATAGCCATGAGCGACCATTTTCAATAATACTAGAGGCTAAGACCTACGGATTTTTGACCAAGAAATGGTCTCCACTAGAAATCCAAGAATGTAATCTATGGCAAGGAAACATATGTGGGGTGAGGTGTATGAGCCTCTGGTCGACGATCAATGGCCACACAACCCCCATTTTTGTCGAAAATAGCCATGAACGACCATTTTCAATAATATCGAAGGCTAACACCTACGGATTTTTGACCAAGAAATGGTCTCCACCAGAAATCCAAGAATGTGATCTACGACAAGGAAACATATGTGGGGTGAGGTGTATGAGCCTCTGGTCGACGATCAATGGCCACACAACCCCCATTTTGCCGAAAATAGCCATGAACGACCATTTTCAATAATACCGAAGGCTAACACGTACGAGTTTTTAACCAAGAAATGGTCTCCACCAGAAATCCAAGAATGTAATCTATGGCAAGGAAACATATGTGGGGTGAGGTGTATGAGCCTCAGGTCGACGATCAATGGCCACACAACCCCCATTTTTGTCGAAAATAGCCATGAATGACCATTTACAATAATACCGAAGGCTAACACCTACGGATTTTTGACCAAGAAATGGTCTCCACCAGAAATCCAAGAATGTGATCTATGGCAAGGAAACATATGTGGGGTGAGGTGTATGAGCCTCTAGTCGATGATCAATGGCCACACAACCCCCATTTTTGTCGAAAATAGCCATGAACGACCATTTTCAATAATACAGAAGGCTAACACCTACGGATTTTTGACCAAGAAATGGTCTCCACCAGAAATCCAAGAATGTGATCTATGGCAAGGAAACATATGTGGGGTGAGGTGTATGAGCCTCTGGTCGACGATCAATGGCCACACAGCCCCCATTTTTGTCAAAAATAGCCATGAACGACCATTTTCAATAATATCGAAGGCTAACACCTACGGATTTTTGACCAAGAAATGGTCTCCACCAGAAATCCAAGAATGTGATCTACGACAAGGAAACATATGTGGGGTGAGGTGTATGAGCGTCTGGTCGATGATCAATGGCCACACAACCCCCATTTTTGTCGAAAATAGCCATGAACGACCATTTTCAATAATACCGAAGGCTAACACCTACGGATTTTTGACCAAGAAATGGTCTCCACCAGAAATCCAAGAATGTAATCTATGGCAAGGAAACATATGTGGGGTGAGGTGTATGAGCCTCTGGTCGACGATCAATGGCCACACAACCCCCATTTTGCCGAAAATTGCCATGAGCGACCATTTTCAATAATATTAGAGGCTAAGACCTACGGATTTTTGACCAAGAAATGGTCTCCACCCGAAATCCAAGAATGTGATCTATGGCAAGGAAACATATGTGGGGTGAGGTGTATGAGCCTCGGGTCGACGATCAATGGCCACACAACCCCCATTTTTTATGAAAATAGCCATAATCGACCTTGAAAATAGCCATGAGCGACCATTTTCAATAATACCAGAGGGTAACACCTACGAATTTTTGACCAAGAAATGGTCTCCACCAGAAATCCAAGAATGTGATCTATGGCAAGGAAACATATGTGGGGTGAGGCGTATGAGCCTCTGGTCGATGATCAATGGCCACACAACCCCCATTTTTGTCGAAAATAGCCATGAACGACCATTTTCAATAATACCGAAGGCTAACACCTACGGATTTTTGACCAAGAAATGGTCTCCACCAGAAATCCAAGAATGTGATCTATGGCAAGGAAACATATGTGGGGTGAGGTGTATGAGCCTCTGGTCGATGATCAATGGCCACACAACCCCCATTTTTGTCGAAAATAGCCATGAACGACCATTTTCAATAATATCGAAGGCTAACACCTACGGATTTTTGACCAAGAAATGGTCTCCACAAGAAATCCAAGAATGTGATCTATGGCAAGGAAACATATGTGGGGTGAGGTGTATGAGCCTCTGGTCGACGATCAATGGCCACACAACCCACATTTTTTATGAAAATAGCCATGAGCGACCATTTTCAATAATACTAGAGGCTAACACCTACGGATTTTAGACCAAGAAATGGTCTCCACCAGAAATCCAAGAATGTGATCTATGGCAAGGAAACATATGTGGGGTGAGGTGTATGAGCGTCTGGTCGATGATCAATGGCCACACAACCCCCATTTTTGTCGAAAATAGCCATGAACGACCATTTTCAATAATACTAGAGGCTAAGACCTACGGATTTTTGACCAAGAAATGGTCTCCACCAGAAATCCAAGAATGTGATCTATGGCAAGGAAACATATGTGGAGTGAGGTGTACGATCCTCTGGTCGATGATCAATGGCCACACAACCCCCATTTTTGTCGAAAATAGCCATCAATGACCATGTTCAAAAATACCGAAGGCTAACACGTTCGGATTTTTGACCAAGAAATGGTCTCCACCAGAAATCCAAGAATGTGATCTATGGCAAGGAAACATATGTGGGGTGAGGTGTATGAGCGTCTGGTCGATGATCAATGGCCACACAACCCCCATTTTTGTCGAAAATAGCCATGAACGACCATTTTCAATAATACCGAAGGCTAACACTTACGGATTTTTGACCAAGAAATGGTCTCCACCAGAAATCCAAGAATGTGATCTATGGCAAGGAAACATATGTGGGGTGAGGTGTATGAGCCTTTGGTCGATGATCAATGGCCACACAACCCCCATTTCTTGGTCAAAGATCCGTAGGTGTTAGCCTTCGGTATTATTGAAAATGGTCGTTCATGGCTATTTTCGACAAAAATGGGGGTTGTGTGGCCATTGATCATCGACCAGAGGCTCATATACCTCACCCCACATATGTTTCCTTGCCATAGATCACATTCTTGGATTTCTGGTGGAGACCATTTCTTGGTCAAAAATTCGTAGGTGTTACCCTTCGATATTATTGAAAATGGTCGTTCATGGGTATTTTCGACAAAAATGGGGGTTGTGTGGCCATTGATCATCGACCAGAGGCTCATACACCTCACCCACATAAGTTTCCTTGCATAGATCACATTCTTGGATTTCTAGTGGAGACCATTTCTTGGTCAAAAATCCGTAGGTGTTAGCCTTCGGTATTATTGAAAATGGTCGTTCATGGCTATTTTCGACAAAAATGGGGGTTGTGTGGCCATTGATCATCGACCAGACGCTCATACACCTCACCCCACATATGTTTCCTTGCCATAGATCACATTCTTGGATTTCTGGTGGAGACCATTTCTTAGTCAAAAATCTGTAGGTGTTAGCCTTCGGTATTATTGAAAATGGTCGTTCATGGCTATTTTCGACAAAAATGGGGGTTGTGTGGCCATTGATCATCGACCAGACACTCATACACCTCACCCCACATATGTTTCCTTGCCGTAGATCACATTCTTGGATTTCTGGTGGAGACCATTTCTTGGTCAAAAATCCGTAGGTGTTAGCCTTCGATATTATTGAAAATGGTCGTTCATGGCTATTTTTGACAAAAATGGGGGTTGTGTGGCCATTGATCGTCAACCAGAGGCTCATACACCTCACCCGACATATGTTTCCTTGCCATAGATCACATTCTTGGATTTCTGGTGGAGACCATTTCTTGGTCAAAAATCCGTAGGTGTTAGCCTTCGGTATTATTGAAAATGGTCGTTCATGGCTATTTTCGACAAAAATGGGGGTTGTGTGGCTATTTTGGGCAAAATGGGGGTTGTGTGGCCATTGATCGTCGACCAGAGGCTCATACACCTCACCCCACATATGTTTCCTTGTCGTAGATCACATTCTTGGATTTCTGGTGGAGACCATTTCTTGGTCAAAAATCCGTAGGTGTTAGCCTTCGATATTATTGAAAATGGTCGTTCATGGCTATTTTCGACAAAAATGGGGGTTGTGTGGCCATTGATCATCGACCAGAGGCTCATACACCTCACCCCACATATGTTTCCTTGCCATAGATCACATTCTTGGATTTCTGGTGGAGACCATTTCTTGGTCAAAAATCCGAACGTGTTAGCCTTCGGTATTTTTGAAAATGGTCATTCATGGCTATTTTCGACAAAAATGGGGGTTGTGTGGCCATTGATCATCGACCAGAGGATCGTACACCTCACTCCACATATGTTTCCTTGCTATAGATCACATTCTTGGATTTCTGGTGGAGACCATTTCTTGGTCAAAAATCCGTAGGTGTTAGCCTTCGGTATTATTGAAAATGGTCGTTCATGGCTATTTTCGACAAAAATGGGGGTTGTGTGGCCATTGATCATCGACCAGACGCTCATACACCTCACCCCACATATGTTTCCTTGCCATAGATCACATTCTTGGATTTCTGGTGGAGACCATTTCTTGGTTAAAAACTCGTACGTGTTAGCCTTCGGTATTATTGAAAATGGTCATTCATGGCTATTTTCGGCAAAATGGGGGTTGTGTGGCCATTGATCATCGACCAGAGGCTCGTACACCTCACCCCACATATGTTTCCTTGCCATAGATCACATTCTTGGATTTCTGGTGGAGACCATTTCTTGGTCAAAAATCCGTAGGTGTTAGCCTTCGGTATTATTGAAAATGGTCGTTCATGGCTATTTTCGACAAAAATGGGGGTTGTGTGGCCATTGATCATCGACCAGACGCTCATACACCTCACCCCACATATGTTTCCTTGCCATAGATCACATTCTTGGATTTCTGGTGGAGACCATTTCTTGGTTAAAAACTCGTACGTGTTAGCCTTCGGTATTATTGAAAATGGTCATTCATGGCTATTTTCGGCAAAATGGGGGTTGTGTGGCCATTGATCATCGACCAGAGGCTCGTACACCTCACCCCACATATGTTTCCTTGCCATAGATCACATTCTTGGATTTCTGGTGGAGACCATTTCTTGGTCAAAAATCCGTAGGTGTTAGCCTTCGGTATTATTGAAAATGGTCGTTCATGGCTATTTTCGACAAAAATGGGGGTTGTGTGGCCATTGATCATCGACCAGAGGCTCGTACACCTCACCCCACATATGTTTCCTTGCCATAGATCACATTCTTGGATTTCTGGTGGAGACCATTTTTGGTCAAAAATCCGTAGGTGTTAGCATTTGGTATTATTGAAAATGTCGTTCATGGCTATTTTCAAGGTCGCTCATGGCTATTTTCATAAAAAATGGGGGTTGTGTGGCCATTGATCATCGACCTGACGCTCATACACCTCACCCCACATATGTTTCCTTGCCATAGATTACATTCTTGGATTTCTGGTGGAAACCATTTCTTGGTTAAAAACTCGTACGTGTTAGCCTTCGGTATTATTGAAAATGGTCATTCATGGCTATTTTCGGCAAAATGGGGGTTGTGTGGCCATTGATCGTCGACCAGAGGCTCATACACCTCACCCCACATATGTTTCCTTGTCGTAGATCACATTCTTGGATTTCTGGTGGAGACCATTTCTTGGTCAAAAATCCGTAGGTGTTAGCCTTCGATATTATTGAAAATGGTCGTTCATGGCTATTTTCGACAAAAATGGGGGTTGTGTGGCCATTGATCATCGACCAGAGGCTCATACACCTCACCCCACATATGTTTCCTTGCCATAGATCACATTCTTGGATTTCTGGTGGAGACCATTGAAAGTCGCCTAGAGGGGGGGTGAATAGGGCGAAACTGAAATTTACAAATATAAACACAACTACAAGCCGGGTTAGCGTTAGTAATAAAGAAACGAGTCCGCGAGAGAGGGTGGAAAACAAATCGCAAGCAAATGAAGAGTGTGACACGCGGATTTGTTTTACCGAGGTTCGGTTCTTGCAAACCTACTCCCCGTTGAGGAGGCCACAAAGGGCGGGTCTCTTTCAACCCTTCCCTCTCTCAAACGATCCCACGGATCGAGTGAGCTTTCTCTTCTCAATCACTTGGAACACAAAGTTCCCACAAGGGCCACCACACAATTGGTGCCTCTTGCCTCGATTACAAGTGAGTGCTTGATCGTAATGAAAGAATCAAGAAAGCACGATTGCAAAAAGGCCAAGCGACAAGAGCGACGAATAACACACGGATCACTTTCTCTCTCAAGTCACTAATCACTAATGATCTCTTTTCTCAATTGTGAAACTTGGAGAGATGGAGGCTTTGAATGTGTCTTGGAATGGAATGCTAGCTCTTGTATTGAATGTTGAAGGTTGGAATGCTTGGATGAAGTGAATGGAGGTGGTTGGGGTTGTATTTATAGCCACCAACCACTTCCTAGTCGTTGCTCCATTCTGCTGAGCGCGGACGGTCCGCGTGCCAGGTCCGGACGATCCGCCCCAGTAGATCAACGGCTGAAAATGCAACGGTCAGCAGTAACGGCTATATCAACGGCTATATTGCATTTAATGCGTTGTCAGATGTCAGACAGACCCAGTCGCGGACGGTCCGCGATCCTGGCCCGGACGGTCCGTGAACCCGCTATAATTCATTTCTCTGAACCCGTCACCTTCGGGTTTTTCGGTTTCTCACCTACCGGACGGTCCGCGCCAGAGGCCGGACGGTCCGCGCAAGGGCTCGGACGGTCTTTGCTTTTCCTCCGGACAGTCCATAGTGTAGACTTCGATTTTTGCATTGGTTCTGGCCGAGTGACATCCTTGTGTCGCGGACGGTCCGCCGCAAGGGCCCGGACAGTCCGCGCTTGGGCTGTTTTTCCAAAAAGCTTCTCCTGTTTTTCCAAGCTAGCAAAAAAATTGCGCGAATCAAGAATATTGAGCTCATGCCTAAGTTTGTTAAAAGATTGTTCATCAAGAGGCTTGGTAAAGATATCGGCTAATTGATCTTTAGTATTAATGTAAGAAATCTCGATATCTCCCTTTTGTTGGTGATCCCTCAAAAAGTGATACCGAATGGCTATGTGTTTAGTGCGGCTATGCTCGACGGGATTGTCGGCCATTTTGATTGCACTCTCATTATCACATAGCAAAGGAACTTTGGTTAATTTGTAACCGTAGTCCCGCAGGGTTTGCCTCATCCAAAGCAATTGCGCGCAACAATGGCCTGCGGCAATATACTCGGCTTCGGCGGTGGAAAGAGCGACCGAATTTTGCTTCTTTGAAGCCCAAGACACCAAGGATCTTCCCAAGAACTGGCAAGTCCCCGATGTGCTCTTCCTATTGATTTTACACCCCGCCCAATCGGCATCCGAATAACCAATCAAATCAAATGTGGATCCCCAAGGATACCAAAGCCCAAACTTAGGAGTATAAGCCAAATATCTCAAGATTCGTTTTACGGCCGTAAGGTGAGCTTCCTTAGGGTCGGCTTGGAATCTTGCACACATGCATACGGAAAGCATAATATCCGGTCGAGATGCACATAAATAGAGTAAAGAACCTATCATCGACCGGTATACCTTTTGATCCACGGACTTACCTCCCGTGTCGAGGTCGAGATGCCCATTAGTTCCCATGGGTGTCTTGATGGGTTTGGCATCCTTCATCCCAAACTTGGTTAGAATGTCTTGAGTGTACTTCGTTTGGCTGATGAAGGTGCCCTCTTGGAGTTGTTTGACTTGGAATCCTAGAAAATACTTCAACTCCCCCATCATAGACATCTCGAACTTCTGTGTCATGATCCTACTAAACTCTTCACATGTAGACTCATTAGTAGACCCAAATATAATATCATCAACATAAATTTGGCATACAAACAAGTCATTTTCAAGAGTTTTAGTAAAGAGTGTGGGATCGGCCTTTCCGACTTTGAAGCCATTTGCAATAAGGAAATCTCTAAGGCATTCATACCATGCTCTTGGGGCTTGCTTGAGCCCATAAAGCGCCTTAGAGAGCTTATAGACATGGTTAGGATACTCACTGTCTTCAAAGCCGGGAGGTTGCTCAACATAGACCTCTTCCTTGATTGGTCCATTGAGGAAGGCACTTTTCACGTCCATTTGATAAAGCTTAAAGCCATGGTAAGTAGCATAGGCCAATAATATTCGAATTGACTCAAGCCTAGCTACGGGTGCATAGGTTTCACCGAAATCCAAACCTTCGACTTGGGAGTATCCCTTGGCCACAAGTCGAGCTTTGTTCCTTGTCACCACACCATGCTCATCTTGCTTGTTGCGGAAGACCCATTTGGTTCCTACAACATTTTGGTTAGGACGTGGAACTAAATGCCATACCTCATTCCTAGTGAAGTTGTTGAGTTCCTCTTGCATTGCCACCACCCAATCCGAATCTTGAAGTGCTTCCTCTACCCTGTGTGGCTCAATAGAGGAAACAAACGAGTAATGTTCGCAAAAGTGTGCAACACGAGATCTAGTGGTTACCCCCTTATGAATGTCGCCGAGGATGGTGTCGACGGGGTGATCTCGTTGGATTGCTTGGTGGACTCTTGGGTGTGGCGGCCTTTGCTCTTCATCCTCCTTGTCTTCCTCATTTGCATCTCCCCCTTGATCATTGCCATCATCTTGAGGTGGCTCATTTGCTTGATCTTCTACTTCATCAACTTGAGCTTCATCCTCATTTTGAGTTGGTGGAGATGCTTGCGTGGAGGAGGATGGTTGATCTTGCGTGTTTGGAGGCTCTTTGGATTCCTTAGGACACACATCCCCGATGGACATGTTCCTTAACGCGATGCACGGAGCCTCGTCATCACCTATCTCATCAAGATCAACATGCTCTACTTGAGAGCCGTTAGTTTCATCAAACACAACGTCACATGAGACTTCAACTAGTCCGGTGGACTTGTTAAAGACCCTATATGCCCTTGTGTTTGAGTCATAACCAAGTAAAAAGCCTTCTACAGTCTTAGGAGCAAATTTAGATTTTCTACCTCTTTTAACTAGAATAAAGCATTTGCTACCAAAGACTCTAAAATATGAAATGTTGGGCTTTTTACCGGTTAGGAGTTCATACGATGTCTTCTTGAGGATTCGGTGAAGATATAACCGGTTGATGGCGTAGCAAGCGGTGTTGACCGCCTCGGCCCAAAACCGATCCGAAGTCTTGTACTCATCAAGCATGGTCCTTGCCATGTCCAATAGAGTTCTATTCTTCCTCTCCACTACACCATTTTGTTGAGGTGTGTAGGGAGAAGAGAACTCATGCTTGATTCCCTCCTCCTCAAGGAAGCCTTCGATTTGAGAGTTCTTGAACTCCGTCCCGTTGTCGCTTCTAATTTTCTTGATCCTTAAGCCGAACTCATTTTGAGCCCGTCTCAAGAATCCCTTTAAGGTTTCTTGGGTTTGAGATTTTTCCTGTAAAAAGAATACCCAAGTGAAGCGAGAATAATCATCCACAATAACTAGACAGTACTTACTCCCGCCGATGCTTATGTAGGCTATTGGGCCGAATAGATCCATGTGCAGGAGCTCCAGTGGCCTGTCGGTCGTCATTATGTTCTTATGCGGATGATGAGAGCCAACTTGCTTTCCTGCTTGGCATGCGCTACAAATCCTGTCTTTCTCAAAATGAACATTTGTTAGTCCTAAAATGTGTTCTCCCTTTAGAAGCTTATGAAGATTCTTCATCCCAACATGAGCTAGTCGGCGGTGCCAGAGCCAACCCATGTTAGTCTTAGCAATTAAGCAAGTGTCGAGTTCAGCTCTATCAAAATCTACCAAGTATAGCTGACCCTCTAACACTCCCTTAAATGCTATTGAATCATCACTTCTTCTAAAGACAGTGACACCTATATCAGTGAATAGACAGTTGTAGCCCATTTGACATAATTGGGAAACAGAAAGCAAGTTGTAATCTAAGGAATCAACAAGAAAAACATTGGAAATGGAATGGTCCGGAGATATAGCAATTTTACCCAAACCTTTGACCAAACCTTGATTTCCATCCCCGAATGTGATAGCTCGTTGGGGATCTTGGTTTTTCTCATAGGAGGAGAACATTTTCTTCTCCCCTGTCATGTGGTTCGTGCACCCGCTGTCGAGTATCCAACTTGAGCCCCCGGATGCATAAACCTACAAAACAAGTTTAGTTCTTGACTTTAGGTACCCAAATGGTTTTGGGTCCTTTGGCATTAGACACAAGAACTTTGGGTACCCAAACACAAGTCTTTGACCCCTTGTGCTTGCCCCCAACATATTTGGCAACTACCTTGCCGGAATTGTTAGTTAAAACATAAGATGCATCAAAAGTTTTAAAGGAAATGTTTTGATCATTTGATGCACTAGGAGTTTTCTTTCTAGACAACCTAGCACGGGTTGGTTGCCTAGAGCTAGATGTCTCACTCTTATACATAAAAGCATGGTTAGAACCAGAGTGAGACTTCCTAGAATGAATTTTTCTAATTTTGTCCTCGGGATAACCGGCAGGGTATAAAATGTAACCCTCGTTATCCTGAGGCATGGGAGCCTTGCCCTTAACAAAATTGGACAATCTTTTAGGAGGGGCATTAAGTTTGACATTGTCTCCCCTTTGGAAGCCAATGCCATCCTTGATGCCAGGGCGTCTCCCATTATAAAGCATGCTACGAGCAAATTTAAATTTCTCATTTTCTAGGTTGTGCTCAGCAATTTTAGCATCTAATTTAGCTATATGATCATTTTGTTGTTTAATTAAAATCATGTGATCATGAATAGCATCTACATCAATATCTCTACATCTAGTGCAAATAGTGACATGCTCAATGGTAGATGTAGAGGGTTTGCAAGAATTAAGTTCAACAATCTTAGCATGAAGTATATCATTCTTATCTCTAAGATCGGAAATTGTAATTTTGCAAACATCAAAATATTTAGCCTTAGCAAGCAATTTTTTATTTTCATCTCTAAGGCTAGCAAGGGAAATGTTTAATTCATCAATCCTAGCAAGCAAATCATCATTATTATCTCTAGGATTGGGAATTGAAACATTGCAAACATGTGAATCAACCTTATTTAAACTAGCATTTTCATTCCTAAGGTTGTCAATCATCTCACGGCAAGTGCTTAGCTCACTAGATAATTTTTCACATTTTTCTACTTCTAGAGCATAAGCATTTTTAACCTTAACATGCTTCTTATTTTCTTTAATAAGGAAGTCCTCTTGGGTGTCTAAGAGATCATCCTTTTCATGAATGGCACTAATCAATTCATTAAGTTTTTCTTTTTGTTGCATGTTGAGGTTGGCAAAAAGAGAGCGCAAGTTATCCTCCTCATCACTAGCATTATCATCACTAGAAGACTCATATTTAGTGGATGATTTGGATTTTACCTTCTTTTTGCCGTCCTTTACCATGAGGCACTTGTGGCCAACGTTTGGGAAGAGAAGTCCCTTGGTGACGGCGATGTTAGCGGCGTCCTCGTCGTCGGAGGAGTCGCTTGAGCTTTCGTCGGAATCCCACTCCCGACAAACATGGGCATCTCCGCCCTTCTTCTTGTAGTACCTCTTCTTCTCCTTTCTTCTCCCTTTCTTGTCGTTGCCTCGGTCACTGTCACTTGATATAGGACATTTAGCAATAAAATGACCGGGCTTACCACATTTGTAGCAAACCTTCTTGGAGCGGGACTTGTAGTCTTTCCCCCTCCTCTGTTTGAGGATTTGGCGGAAGCTCTTGATGACTAGCGCCATTTCTTCATTGTCAAGCTTGGAGGCGTCTATTGGTTGTCGATTTGGTGTAGACTCCTCCTTCTTTTCTTCCGTCGCTTTGAATGCGACGGGTTGAGCTTCGGATGTAGATGGATCATCAAGCTCGTTGATCTTCCTTGAGCCTTCGACCATGCACTCAAAACTTACAAAATGCCCGATAACTTCCTCGGGGGTCATTTTGGTATATCTACGATTACCATGAATTAATTGAACTTGAGTAGGGTTAAGGAAAATAAGAGATCTTAGAATAACCTTAACCACCTCGTGGTCATCCCACTTTACGCTCCCGAGGTTGCACACTTGGTTCACCAAGGTCTTGAGCCGGTTGTACATATGTTGTGGCTCCTCCCCTTTGCGAAGCCGGAACCGACCGAGCTCCCCCTCGATCGTTTCCCGCTTGGTGATCTTGGTGAGCTCGCCTCCCTCGTGCGCGGTTTTGAGCACATCCCAAACCTCCTTGGCGCTCTTCAACCCTTGATCTTTGTTATACTCCTCTCTACTCAAAGAGGCGAGGAGTATTGTTGTCGCTTGAGAGTTGAAGTGCTCGATTTGGGCCACCTCATCCTCGTCATAGTCTTTATCCCCTACTGACGGTACCTGTGCACCAAACTCAACAACATCCCATATACTTTTGTGGAGTGAGGTTAGATGAAATCTCATTAAATCACTCCACCTAGCATAATCTTCACCATCAAAAGTTGGTGGTTTGCCTAATGGGACGGAAAGTAGAGGTGCATGTTTAGAAATGCGAGAATAGTGTAGGGGGATCTTACTAAACTTCTTACACTCTTGGCGTTTAGAAGTTACGGAGGGCGCATCGGAGTCGGAGGTTGATGTTGATGAAGTGTCGGTCTCGTAGTAGACCACTTTCCTCATCCTCTTTTGCTTGTCCCCGCTTCGATGCGGCTTGTGGGAAGAAGATTTTTCCTTCTTCTCTTTGTGGTGAGAAGAAGATTTCTTCTCCTTCCCTTTGTTGGAGGAGCTCTTCTTCTTCTCCCTCCTTTTGGTGCGGGACTCTTCCGATGAAGTGCTCCCGTGGCTTGTAGTGGGCTTTTCGCCGGTCTCCATCTCCTTCTTGGCGTGATCTCCCGACATCACTTCGAGCGGTTAGGCTCTAATGAAGCACCGAGCTTTGATACCAATTGAAAGTCGCCTAGAGGGGGGGGGTGAATAGGGCGAAACTGAAATTTACAAATATAAACACAACTACAAGTCGGGTTAGCGTTAGTAATAAAGAAACGAGTCCGCGAGAGAGGGTGGAAAACAAATCGCAAGCAAATGAAGAGTGTGACACGCGGATTTGTTTTACCGAGGTTCGGTTCTTGCAAACCTACTCCCCGTTGAGGAGGCCACAAAGGCCGGGTCTCTTTCAACCCTTCCCTCTCTCAAACGATCCCACAGATCGAGTGAGCTTTCTCTTCTCAATCACTTGGAACACAAAGTTCCCACAAGGGCCACCACACAATTGGTGCCTCTTGCCTCGATTACAAGTGAGTGCTTGATCGTAATGAAAGAATCAAGAAAGCACGATTGCAAAAAGGCCAAGCGACAAGAGCGACGAATAACACACGGATCACTTTCTCTCTCAAGTCACTAATCACTAATGATCTCTTTTCTCAATTGTGAAACTTGGAGAGATGGAGGCTTTGAATGTGTCTTGGAATGGAATGCTAGCTCTTGTATTGAATGTTGAAGGTTGGAATGCTTGGATGAAGTGAATGGAGGTGGTTGGGGTTGTATTTATAGCCACCAACCACTTCCTAGCCGTTGCTCCATTCTGCTGAGCGCGGACGGTCCGCGTGCCAGGTCCGGACGGTCCGCCCCAGTAGATCAACGGCTGAAAATGCAACGGTCAGCAGTAACGGCTATATCAACGGCTATATTGCATTTAATGCGTTGTCAGATGTCAGACAGACCCAGTCGCGGACGGTCCGCGATCCTGGCCCGGACGGTCCGCGAACCCGCTATAATTCATTTCTCCGAACCCGTCACCTTCGGGTTTTTCGGTTTCTCACCTACCGGACGGTCCGCGCCAGAGGCCGGACGGTCCGCGCCAGAGGCCGGACGGTCCGCGCAAGGGCTCGGACGGTCTTTGCTTTTCCTCCGGACAGTCCATAGTGTAGACTTCGATTTTTGCATTGGTTCTGGCCGAGTGACATCCTTGTGTCGCGGACGGTCCGCCGCAAGGGCCCGGACAGTCCGCGCTTGGCCTGTTTTTCCAAAAAGCTTCTCCTGTCCGGAATAATCTACGGTATTTCGGACAGTCGATTTAGTATGGTTATAGATGAACCTTTGGCACCTGTAGAACATATAATCTAGAGCAAAACTAGTCAGTCCAATTGTTTGTGTTGGGCAATTCAACCACCAAAATTATATAGGAACTAGGTGTAAGCCTAATTCCCTTTCAACCATTTCTTGGTCAAAAATCCGTAGGTCTTAGCCTCTAGTATTATTGAAAATGGTCGCTCATGGCTATTTTCATAAAAAATGGGGGTTGTGTGGCCATTTATCATCGACTAGAGGCTCATAAACCTCACCCCACATATGTTTCCTTGCCATAGATTACATTCTTGGATTTCTGGTGGAGACCATTTCTTGGTCAAAAATCCGTAGGTGTTAGCCTTCGGTATTATTGAAAATGGTCGTTCATGGCTATTTTCGACACCCACATATGTTTCCTTGCCATAGATCACATTCTTGGATTTCTGGTGGACACCATTTCTTGGTCTAAAATCCGTAGGTGTTAGCCTCTAGTATTATTGAAAATGGTCGCTCATGGCTATTTTCAAGGTCGCTCATGGCTATTTTCATAAAAAAATGGGGGTTGTGTGGCCATTTATCATCGACTAGAGGCTCATAAACCGCACCCCACATATGTTTCCTTGCCATAGATCACATTCTTGGATTTCTGGTGGAGACCATTTCTTGGTCAAAAACTCGTACGTGTTAGCCTTCGGTATTATTGAAAATGGTCGTTCATGGCTATTTTCGACAAAAATGGGGGTTGTGTGGCCATTGATCATCGACCAGAGGCTCGTACACCTCAACCACATATGTTTCCTTGCCATAGATCACATTCTTGGATTTCTGGTGGAGACCATTTCTTGGTCAAAAATCTGTAGGTGTTAGTCTTCGGTATTTTTGAAAATGGTCGTTCATGGCTATTTTCGACAAAAATGGGGGTTGTGTGGCCATTGATCATCGACCAGAGGCTCGTACACCTCACCCCACATATGTTTCCTTGCCATAGATCACATTCTTGGATTTCTGGTGGAGACCATTTTTGGTCAAAAATCCGTAGGTGTTAGCATTTGGTATTATTGAAAATGTCGTTCATGGCTATTTTCGACAAAAATGGGGGTTGTGTGGCCATTGATCATCGACCAGAGTCTCGTACACCTCACCCCACATATGTTTCCTTGCCATATATCACATTTTTGGATTTCTGGTGGAGACGATTTCTTGGTCAGAAATCCGTAGGTGTTAGCCTTCGGTATTATTGAAAATAGTCGTTCATGGCAATTTTTGACAAAAATGGGGGTTGTGTGGCCATTGATCATCGACCAGATGCTCGTACACCTCACCCCACATATGTTTCCTTGCCATAGATCACATTCTTGGATTTCTGGTGGAGACCATTTCTTGGTCAAAAATCCGTAGGTGTTAGCCTTCGGTATTATTGAAAATGGTCATTCATGGCTATTTTCGGCAAAATGGGGGTTGTGTGGCCATTGATCGTCGACCAGAGGCTCATACACCTCACCCCACATATGTTTCCTTGTCGTAGATCACATTCTTGGATTTCTGGTGGAGACCATTTCTTGGTGAAAAATCCGTAGGTGTTAGCCTTCGATATTATTGAAAATGGTCGTTCATGGCTATTTTCGACAAAAAAAGGGGGTTGTGTGGCCATTGATCATCGACCAGAGGCTCATACACCTCACCCCACATATGTTTCCTTGCCATAGATCACATTCTTGGATTTCTGGTGGAGACCATTTCATGGGCAAAAATCCGTAGGTCTTAGCCTCTAGTATTATTGAAAATGGTCGCTCATGGCTATTTTCGGCAAAAATGGGGGTTGTGTGGCCATTGATCATCGACCAGACGCTCATACACTTCACCCCACATATGTTTCCTTGCCATAGAATGACCATTTACAATAATACCGAAGGCTAACACCTACGAATTTTTGACCAAGAAATGGTCTCCACCAGAAATCCAAGAATGTGATCTATGGCAAGGAAACATATGTGGGGTGAGGTGTATGAGCCTCTGGTGGAAGATCAATGGCCACACAACCCCCATTTTTGTCAAAAATAGCCATGAATGACCATTTTCAATAATATCGAAGGCTAACACATACAGATTTTTGACCAAGAAATGGTCTCCACCTGAAATCCAAGAATGTGATCTATGGCAAGGAAACATATGTGGGGTGAGGTGTATGAGCGTCTGGTTGATGATCAATGGCCACACAACCCCCATTTTTGTCGAAAATAGCCATGAACGACCATTTTCAATAATACCGAAGGCTAACACCTACGAATTTTTGACCAACAAATGGTCTCCACGAGAAATCCCAGATTCTGATCTATGGCAAGAAAACATATGTGGGTGAAGTGTACGAGCCTCTGGTCGATGATCAATGGCCACACAACCCCCATTTTTGTCGAAAATAGCCATGAACGACCATTTTCAATAATACCAAAGGCTAACACGTACGGATTTTTGACCAAGAAATGGTCTCCACCAGAAATCCAAGAATGTGATCTATGGCAAGGAAACATATGTGGGGTGAGGTGTATGAGCCTCTGGTCGATGATCAATGGCCACACAACCCCCATTTTTGTCGAAAATAGCCATGAACGACCATTTTCAATAATATCGAAGGCTAACACCTACGGATTTTTGACCAAGAAATGGTCTCCACCAGAAATCCAAGAATGTGATCTATGGCAAGGAAACATATGTGGGGTGAGGTGTATGATCCTCTGGTCGACGATCAATGGCCACACAACCCCCATTTTGCCGAAAATAGCCATGAATGACCATTTTCAATAATATCGAAGGCTAACACCTACGGATTTTTGACCAAGAAATGGTTTCCACCAGAAATCCAAGAATGTGATCTACGACAAGGAAACATATGTGGGGTGAGGTGTATGAGCCTCTGGTCGACGATCAATGGCCACACAACCCCCATTTTGCCGAAAATAGCCATGAATGACCATTTTCAATAATATCGAAGGCTAACACCTACGGATTTTTGACCAACAAATGGTCTCCACCAGAAATCCAAGAATGTGATCTACGATAAGGAAACATATGTGTAGTGAGGTGTATGAGCCTCTGGTCGAAGATTAATGGCCACACAACCCCCATTTTTGTCGAAAATAGCCATGAACGACCATTTTCAATAATACTGAAGGCTAACACCTACAAATTTTTGACCAACAAATGGTCTCCACGAGAAATCCAAGATTCTGATCTATGGCAAGAAAACATATGTGGGGTGAAGTGTACGAGCCTCTGGTCGATGATCAATGGCCACACAACCCCCATTTTTGTCGAAAATAGCCATGAACGACCATTTTCAATAATACCGAAGGCTAACACGTACGGATTTTTGACCAAGTAATGGTCTCCACCAGAAATCCAAGAATGTGATCTATGGCAAGGAAACATATGTGGGGTGAGGTGTATGAGCCTCTGGTCGATGATCAATGGCCAAACAACCCCCATTTTTGTCGAAAATAGCCATGAACGACCATTTTCAATAATATTAGAGGCTAACACGTACGAGTTTTTAACCAAGAAATGGTCTCCACCAGAAATCCAAGAATGTGATCTATGGCAAGGAAACATATGTGGGGTGAGGTGTATGAGCGTCTGGTCGATGATCAATGGCCACACAACCCCCATTTTTGTCGAAAATAGCCATGAACGACCATTTTCAATAATACCGAAGGCTAACACGTACAAGTTTTTGACCAAGAAATGGTCTCCACCAGAAATCCAAGAATGTGATCTATGGCAAGGAAACATATGTGGGGTGAGGTGTATGAGCCTCTGGTCGATGATCAATGGCCACACAACCCCCATTTTTGTCGAAAATAGCCATGAACGACCATTTTCAATAATACCGAAGGCTAGCACCTACAGATTTTGACCAAGAAATGGTCTCCACCAGAAATCCAAGAATGTAATCTATGGCAAGGAAACATATGTGGGGTGAGGTTTTGACCAAGAAATGGTCTCCACCAGAAATCCAAGAATGTCATCTATGGCAAGGAAACATATGTGGGGTGAGGTGTATGAGCCTCTGGTCGATGATCAATGGCCACACAACCCCCATTTCTTGGTCAAAGATCCGTAGGTGTTAGCCTTCGGTATTTATGAAAATAGCCATGAGCGACCTTGAAAATAGCCATGAGCGACCTTGAAAATAGCCATGAGCGACCATTTTCAAAAATACCAAAGGCTAACACGTATGGATTTTTGACCAAGAAATGGTCTCCACCAGAAATCCAAGAATGTGATCTATGGCAAGGAAACATATGTGGGGTGAGGTGTATGAGCCTCTGGTCGACGATCAATGGCCACACAACCCCCATTTTTGCCGAAAATAGCCATGAACGACCATTTTCAATAATACCGAAGGCTAACACCTACGGATTTTTGACCAAGAAATGGTCTCCACCAGAAATCCAAGAATGTGATCTATGGCAAGGAAACATATGTAGGGTGAGGTGTATGAGCCTCTGGTCGATGATCAATGGCCACACAACCCCCATTTTTTATGAAAATAGCCATGAACGACCATTTTCAATAATACCAAAGGCTAACACCTATGGATTTTTGACCAAGAAATGGTCTCCACCAGAAATCCAAGAATGTGATCTATGGCAAGGAAACATATGTGGGGTGAGGTGTATGAGCCTCTGGTCGATGATCAATGGCCACACAACCCCCATTTTTGTTGAAAATAGCCATGAATGAAGGTGTATGAGCCTCTAGTCGATGATCAATGGCCACACAACCCCCATTTTTGTCGAAAATAGCCATGAACGACCATTTTCAATAATACCGAAGGCTAACACCTACGGATTTTTGACCAAGAAATGGTCTCCACCAGAAATCCAAGAATGTGATCTATGGCAAGGAAACATATGTGGGGTGAGATGTATGAGCCTCTGGTCGACGATCAATGGCCACACAACCCCCATTTTTGTCAAAAATATCCATGAACGACCATTTTCAATAATATCGAAGGCTAACACCTATGGATTTTTGACCAAGAAATGGTCTCCACCAGAAATCCAAGAATGTGATCTACGACAAGGAAACATATGTGGGGTGAGGTGTACGAGCGTCTGGTCGATGATCAATGGCCACACAACCCCCATTTTTGTCGAAAATAGCCATGAACGACCATTTTCAATAATACCGAAGGCTAACACCTACAGATTTTTGACCTAGAAATGGTCTCCACCAGAAATCCAAGAATGTGATCTATGGCAAGGAAACATATGTGGGGTGAGGTGTATGAGCGTCTGGTCGATGATCAATGGCCACACAACCCCCATTTTTGTCGAAAATAGCCATGAACGACCATTTTCAATAATACCGAAGGCTAACACCTACGGATTTTTGACCAAGAAATGGTCTCCACCAGAAATGCAAGAATGTGATCTATGGCAAGGAAACATATGTGGGGTGAGGTGTATGAGCCTCTGGTTGATGATCAATGGCCACACAACCCCCATTTTTGTCGAAAATAGCCATGAACGACCATTTTCAATAATATCGAAGGCTAACACGTACGAGTTTTTGACCAAGAAATGGTCTCCACCAAAAATCCAAGAATGTGATCTATGGCAAGAAAACATATGTGGGGTGAGGTGTATGAGCCTCTCGTCGATGATCAATGGCCACACAACCCCCATTTTTGTCGAAAATAGCCATGAACGACCATTTTCAATAATATCGAAGGCTAACACCTACGGATTTTAACCAAGAAATGGTCTCCACCAGAAATCCAAGAATAACACCTACGGATTTTTGACCAAGAAATGGTCTCCACCAGAAATCCAAGAATGTGATCTATGGCAAGGAAACATATGTGGGGTGAGGTGTATGAGCCTCTGGTCGATGATCAATGGCCACACAACCCCCATTTTTGTCGAAAATAGCCATGAATGAAGGTGTATGAGCCTCTAGTCGATGATCAATGGCCACACAACCCCCATTTTTGTCGAAAATAGACATGAACGACCATTTTCAATAATACCGAAGGCTAACACCTACGGATTTTTGACCAAGAAATGGTCTCCACCAGAAATCCAAGAATGTGATCTATGGCAAGGAAACATATGTGGGGTGAGGTGTATGAGCCTCTGGTCAACGATCAATGGCCACACAACCCCCATTTTTGTCAAAAATAGCCATGAACGACCATTTTCAATAATATCGAAGGCTAACACCTACGGATTTTTGACCAAGAAATGGTCTCCACCAGAAATCCAAGAATGTGATCTCTGACAAGGAAACATATGTGGGGTGAGGTGTATGAGCGTCTGGTCGATGATCAATGGCCACACAACCCCCATTTTTGTCGAAAATAGCCATGAACGACCATTTTCAATAATACCGAAGGCTAACACCTACGGATTTTTGACCAAGAAATGGTCTCCACCAGAAATCCAAGAATGTGATCTATGGCAAGGAAACATATGTGGGGTGAGGTGTATGAGCGTCTGGTCGATGATCAATGGCCACACAACCCCCATTTTTGTCGAAAATAGCCATGAACGACCATTTTCAATAATACCGAAGGCTAACACCTACGGATTTTTGACCAAGAAATGGTCTCCACCAGAAATCCAAGAATGTGATCTATGGCAAGGAAACATATGTGGGGTGAGGTGTATGAGCCTCTGGTCGATGATCAATGGCCACACAACCCCCATTTTTGTCGAAAATAGCCATGAACGACCATTTTCAATAATACCGAAGGCTAACACCTACGGATTTTTGACCAAGAAATGGTCTCCACCAGAAATGCAAGAATGTGATCTATGGCAAGGAAACATATGTGGGGTGAGGTGTATGAGCCTCTGGTTGATGATCAATGGCCACACAACCCCCATTTTTGTCGAAAATAGCCATGAACGACCATTTTCAATAATATCGAAGGCTAACACGTACGAGTTTTTGACCAAGAAATGGTCTCCACCAAAAATCCAAGAATGTGATCTATGGCAAGAAAACATATGTGGGGTGAGGTGTATGAGCCTCTCGTCGATGATCAATGGCCACACAACCCCCATTTTTGTCGAAAATAGCCATGAACGACCATTTTCAATAATACCGAAGGCTAACACCTATGGATTTTTGACCAAGAAATGGTCTCCACCAGAAATCCAAGAATGTGATCTATGGCAAGGAAACATATGTGGGGTGAGGTGTATGAGCCTCTGGTCGATGATCAATGGCCACACAACCCCCATTTTTGTTGAAAATAGCCATGAATGAAGGTGTATGAGCCTCTAGTCGATGATCAATGGCCACACAACCCCCATTTTTGTCGAAAATAGCCATGAACGACCATTTTCAATAATACCGAAGGCTAACACCTACGGATTTTTGACCAAGAAATGGTCTCCACCAGAAATCCAAGAATGTGATCTATGGCAAGGAAACATATGTGGGGTGAGATGTATGAGCCTCTGGTCGACGATCAATGGCCACACAACCCCCATTTTTGTCAAAAATATCCATGAACGACCATTTTCAATAATATCGAAGGCTAACACCTATGGATTTTTGACCAAGAAATGGTCTCCACCAGAAATCCAAGAATGTGATCTACGACAAGGAAACATATGTGGGGTGAGGTGTACGAGCGTCTGGTCGATGATCAATGGCCACACAACCCCCATTTTTGTCGAAAATAGCCATGAACGACCATTTTCAATAATACCGAAGGCTAACACCTACAGGTTTTTGACCTAGAAATGGTCTCCACCAGAAATCCAAGAATGTGATCTATGGCAAGGAAACATATGTGGGGTGAGGTGTATGAGCGTCTGGTCGATGATCAATGGCCACACAACCCCCATTTTTGTCGAAAATAGCCATGAACGACCATTTTCAATAATACCGAAGGCTAACACCTACGGATTTTTGACCAAGAAATGGTCTCCACCAGAAATGCAAGAATGTGATCTATGGCAAGGAAACATATGTGGGGTGAGGTGTATGAGCCTCTGGTTGATGATCAATGGCCACACAACCCCCATTTTTGTCGAAAATAGCCATGAACGACCATTTTCAATAATATCGAAGGCTAACACGTACGAGTTTTTGACCAAGAAATGGTCTCCACCAAAAATCCAAGAATGTGATCTATGGCAAGAAAACATATGTGGGGTGAGGTGTATGAGCCTCTCGTCGATGATCAATGGCCACACAACCCCCATTTTTGTCGAAAATAGCCATGAACGACCATTTTCAATAATATCGAAGGCTAACACCTACGGATTTTAACCAAGAAATGGTCTCCACCAGAAATCCAAGAATAACACCTACGGATTTTTGACCAAGAAATGGTCTCCACCAGAAATCCAAGAATGTGATCTATGGCAAGGAAACATATGTGGGGTGAGGTGTATGAGCCTCTGGTCGATGATCAATGGCCACACAACCCCCATTTTTGTCGAAAATAGCCATGAATGAAGGTGTATGAGCCTCTAGTCGATGATCAATGGCCACACAACCCCCATTTTTGTCGAAAATAGACATGAACGACCATTTTCAATAATACCGAAGGCTAACACCTACGGATTTTTGACCAAGAAATGGTCTCCACCAGAAATCCAAGAATGTGATCTATGGCAAGGAAACATATGTGGGGTGAGGTGTATGAGCCTCTGGTCAACGATCAATGGCCACACAACCCCCATTTTTGTCAAAAATAGCCATGAACGACCATTTTCAATAATATCGAAGGCTAACACCTACGGATTTTTGACCAAGAAATGGTCTCCACCAGAAATCCAAGAATGTGATCTCTGACAAGGAAACATATGTGGGGTGAGGTGTATGAGCGTCTGGTCGATGATCAATGGCCACACAACCCCCATTTTTGTCGAAAATAGCCATGAACGACCATTTTCAATAATACCGAAGGCTAACACCTACGGATTTTTGACCAAGAAATGGTCTCCACCAGAAATCCAAGAATGTGATCTATGGCAAGGAAACATATGTGGGGTGAGGTGTATGAGCGTCTGGTCGATGATCAATGGCCACACAACCCCCATTTTTGTCGAAAATAGCCATGAACGACCATTTTCAATAATACCGAAGGCTAACACCTACGGATTTTTGACCAAGAAATGGTCTCCACCAGAAATCCAAGAATGTGATCTATGGCAAGGAAACATATGTGGGGTGAGGTGTATGAGCCTCTGGTCGATGATCAATGGCCACACAACCCCCATTTTTGTCGAAAATAGCCATGAACGACCATTTTCAATAATACCGAAGGCTAACACCTACGGATTTTTGACCAAGAAATGGTCTCCACCAGAAATGCAAGAATGTGATCTATGGCAAGGAAACATATGTGGGGTGAGGTGTATGAGCCTCTGGTTGATGATCAATGGCCACACAACCCCCATTTTTGTCGAAAATAGCCATGAACGACCATTTTCAATAATATCGAAGGCTAACACGTACGAGTTTTTGACCAAGAAATGGTCTCCACCAAAAATCCAAGAATGTGATCTATGGCAAGAAAACATATGTGGGGTGAGGTGTATGAGCCTCTCGTCGATGATCAATGGCCACACAACCCCCATTTTTGTCGAAAATAGCCATGAACGACCATTTTCAATAATATCGAAGGCTAACACCTACGGATTTTAACCAAGAAATGGTCTCCACCAGAAATCCAAGAATAACACCTACGGATTTTTGACCAAGAAATGGTCTCCACCAGAAATCCAAGAATGTGATCTATGGCAAGGAAACATATGTGGGGTGAGGTGTATGAGCCTCTGGTCGATGATCAATGGCCACACAACCCCCATTTTTGTCGAAAATAGCCATGAATGAAGGTGTATGAGCCTCTAGTCGATGATCAATGGCCACACAACCCCCATTTTTGTCGAAAATAGACATGAACGACCATTTTCAATAATACCGAAGGCTAACACCTACGGATTTTTGACCAAGAAATGGTCTCCACCAGAAATCCAAGAATGTGATCTATGGCAAGGAAACATATGTGGGGTGAGGTGTATGAGCCTCTGGTCAACGATCAATGGCCACACAACCCCCATTTTTGTCAAAAATAGCCATGAACGACCATTTTCAATAATATCGAAGGCTAACACCTACGGATTTTTGACCAAGAAATGGTCTCCACCAGAAATCCAAGAATGTGATCTCTGACAAGGAAACATATGTGGGGTGAGGTGTATGAGCGTCTGGTCGATGATCAATGGCCACACAACCCCCATTTTTGTCGAAAATAGCCATGAACGACCATTTTCAATAATACCGAAGGCTAACACCTACGGATTTTTGACCAAGAAATGGTCTCCACCAGAAATCCAAGAATGTGATCTATGGCAAGGAAACATATGTGGGGTGAGGTGTATGAGCGTCTGGTCGATGATCAATGGCCACACAACCCCCATTTTTGTCGAAAATAGCCATGAACGACCATTTTCAATAATACCGAAGGCTAACACCTACGGATTTTTGACCAAGAAATGGTCTCCACCAGAAATCCAAGAATGTGATCTATGGCAAGGAAACATATGTGGGGTGAGGTGTATGAGCCTCTGGTCGATGATCAATGGCCACACAACCCCCATTTTTGTCGAAAATAGCCATGAACGACCATTTTCAATAATACCGAAGGCTAACACCTACGGATTTTTGACCAAGAAATGGTCTCCACCAGAAATCCAAGAATGTGATCTATGGCAAGGAAACATATGTGGGGTGAGGTGTATGAGCCTCTGGTCGATGATCAATGGCCACACAACCCCCATTTTTGTCGAAAATAGCCATGAACGACCATTTTCAATAATATCGAAGGCTAACACCTACGGATTTTTAACCAAGAAATGGTCTCCACCAGAAATCCAAGAATAACACCTACGGATTTTTGACCAAGAAATGGTCTCCACCAGAAATCCAATAATGTGATCTATGGCAAGGAAACATATGTGGGGTGAGGTGTATGAGCCTCTGGTCGACGATCAATGGCCACACAACCCCCATTTTTGTCAAAAATAGCCATGAACGACCATTTTCAATAATATTGAAGGCTAACACCTACGGATTTTTGACCAAGAAATGGTCTCCACCAGAAATCCAAGAATGTGATCTACGACAAGGAAACATATGTGGGGTGAGGTGTACGAGCGTCTGGTCGATGATCAATGGCCACACAACCCCCATTTTTGTCGAAAATAGCCATGAACGACCATTTTCAATAATACCAAAGGCTAACACCTACAGATTTTTGACCTAGAAATGGTCTCCACCAGAAATCCAAGAATGTGATCTATGGCAAGGAAACATATGTGGGGTGAGGTGTATGAGCGTCTGGTCGATGATCAATGGCCACACAACCCCCATTTTTGTCGAAAATAGCCATGAACGACCATTTTCAATAATACCGAAGGCTAACACCTACGGATTTTTGACCAAGAAATGGTCTCCACCAGAAATGCAAGAATGTGATCTATGGCAAGGAAACATATATGGGGTGAGGTGTATGAGCCTCTGGTCGATGATCAATGGCCACACAACCCCCATTTTTGTCGAAAATAGCCATGAACGGCCATTTTCAATAATATCGAAGGCTAACACGTACGAGTTTTTGACCAAGAAATGGTCTCCACCAAAAATCCAAGAATGTGATCTATGGCAAGGAAACATATGTGGGGTGAGGTGTATGAGCCTCTCGTCGATGATCAATGGCCACACAACCCCCATTTTTGTCGAAAATAGCCATGAACGACCATTTTCAATAATATCGAAGGCTAACACCTACGGATTTTTAACCAAGAAATGGTCTCCACCAGAAATCCAAGAATAACACCTACGGATTTTTGACCAAGAAATGGTCTCCACCAGAAATCCAAGAATGTGATCTATGGCAAGGAAACATATGTGGGGTGAGGTGTATGAGCCTCTGGTCGATGATCAATGGCCACACAACCCCCATTTTTGTCGAAAATAGCCATGAACGACCATTTTCAATAATATCGAAGGCTAACACCTACGGATTTTTAACCAAGAAATGGTCTCCACCAGAAATCCAAGAATAACACCTACGGATTTTTGACCAAGAAATGGTCTCCACCAGAAATCCAATAATGTGATCTATGGCAAGGAAACATATGTGGGGTGAGGTGTATGAGCCTCTAGTCGACGATCAATGGCCACACAACCCCCATTTTTGTCAAAAATAGCCATGAACGACCATTTTCAATAATATCGAAGGCTAACACCTACGGATTTTTGACCAAGAAATGGTCTCCACCAGAAATCCAAGAATGTGATCTACGACAAGGAAACATATGTGGGGTGAGGTGTACGAGCGTCTGGTCGATGATCAATGGCCACACAACCCCCATTTTTGTCGAAAATAGCCATGAACGACCATTTTCAATAATACCGAAGGCTAACACCTACAGATTTTTGACCTAGAAATGGTCTCCACCAGAAATCCAAGAATGTGATCTATGGCAAGGAAACATATGTGGGGTGAGGTGTATGAGCGTCTGGTCGATGATCAATGGCCACACAACCCCCATTTTTGTCGAAAATAGCCATGAACGACCATTTTCAATAATACCGAAGGCTAACACCTACGGATTTTTGACCAAGAAATGGTCTCCACCAGAAATGCAAGAATGTGATCTATGGCAAGGAAACATATATGGGGTGAGGTGTATGAGCCTCTGGTCGATGATCAATGGCCACGCAACCCCCATTTTTGTCGAAAATAGCCATGAACGGCCATTTTCAATAATATCGAAGGCTAACACGTACGAGTTTTTGACCAAGAAATGGTCTCCACCAAAAATCCAAGAATGTGATCTATGGCAAGGAAACATATGTGGGGTGAGGTGTATGAGCCTCTCGTCGATGATCAATGGCCACACAACCCCCATTTTTGTCGAAAATAGCCATGAACGACCATTTTCAATAATATCGAAGGCTAACACCTACGGATTTTTAACCAAGAAATGGTCTCCACCAGAAATCCAAGAATAACACCTACGGATTTTTGACCAAGAAATGGTCTCCACCAGAAATCCAAGAATGTGATCTATGGCAAGGAAACATATGTGGGGTGAGGTGTATGAGCCTCTGGTCGATGATCAATGGCCACACAACCCCCATTTTTGTCGAAAATAGCCATGAATGAAGGTGTATGAGCCTCTAGTCGATGATCAATGGCCACAAAACCCCCATTTTTGTCGAAAATAGACATGAACGACCATTTTCAATAATACCGAAGGCTAACACCTACGGATTTTTGACCAAGAAATGGTCTCCACCAGAAATCCAAGAATGTGATCTATGGCAAGGAAACATATGTGGGGTGAGGTGTATGAGCCTCTGGTCAACGATCAATGGCCACACAACCCCCATTTTTGTCAAAAATAGCCATGAACGACCATTTTCAATAATATCGAAGGCTAACACCTACAGATTTTTGACCAAGAAATGGTCTCCACCAGAAATCCAAGAATGTGATCTCTAACAAGGAAACATATGTGGGGTGAGGTGTATGAGCGTCTGGTCGATGATCAATGGCCACACAACCCCCATTTTTGTCGAAAATAGCCATGAACGACCATTTTCAATAATACCGAAGGCTAACACCTACGGATTTTTGACCAAGAAATGGTCTCCACCAGAAATCCAAGAATGTGATCTATGGCAAGGAAACATATGTGGGGTGAGGTGTATGAGCCTCTGGTCGACGATCAATGGCCACACAACCCCCATTTTTGTCAAAAATAGCCATGAACGACCATTTTCAATAATACCGAAGGCTAACACCTACGGATTTTTGACCAAGAAATGGTCTCCACCAGAAATCCAAGAATGTGATCTCTGACAAGGAAACATATGTGGGGTGAGGTGTATGAGCGTCTGGTCGATGATAAATGGCCACACAACCCCCATTTTTGTCGAAAATAGCCATGAACGACCATTTTCAATAATACCGAAGGCTAACACCTACGGATTTTTGACCAAGAAATGGTCTCCACCAGAAATCCAAGAATGTGATCTATGGCAAGGAAACATATGTGGGGTGAGGTGTATGAGCGTCTGGTCGATGATCAATGGCCACACAACCCCCATTTTTGTCGAAAATAGCCATGAACGACCATTTTTAATAATACCGAAGGCTAACACCTACGGAATTTTGACCAAGAAATGGTCTCCACCAGAAATCCAAGAATGTGATCTATGGCAAGGAAACATATGTGGGGTGAGGTGTATGAGCCTCTGGTCGATGATCAATGGCCACACAACCCCCATTTTTGTCGAAAATAGCCATGAACGACCATTTTCAATAATACCGAAGGCTAACACCTACGGATTTTTGACCAAGAAATGGTCTCCACCAGAAATCCAAGAATGTGATCTATGGCAAGGAAACATATGTGGTTGAGGTGTACGAGCCTCTGGTCGATGATCAATGGCCACACAACCCCCATTTTTGTCGAAAATAGCCATGAACGACCATTTTCAATAATACCGAAGGCTAACACGTACGAGTTTTTGACCAAGAAATGGTCTCCACCAGAAATCCAAGAATGTGATCTATGGCAAGGAAACATATGTGGGGTGAAGTGTATGAGCGTCTGGTCGATGATCAATGGCCACACAACCCCCATTTTTGTCGAAAATAGCCATGAACGACCATTTTCAATAATACTAGAGGCTAAGACCTACGGATTTTTGCCCATGAAATGGTCTCCACCAGAAATCCAAGAATGTGATCTATGGCAAGGAAACATATGTGGGTTGAGGTGTATGAGCCTCTGGTCGATGATCAATGGCCACACAACCCCCTTTTTTTGTCGAAAATAGCCATGAACGACCATTTTCAATAATATCGAAGGCTAACACCTACGGATTTTTCACCAAGAAATGGTCTCCACCAGAAATCCAAGAATGTGATCTACGACAAGGAAACATATGTGGGGTGAGGTGTATGAGCCTCTGGTCGACGATCAATGGCCACACAACCCCCATTTTGCCGAAAATAGCCATGAATGACCATTTTCAATAATACCGAAGGCTAACACCTACGGATTTTTGACCAAGAAATGGTCTCCACCAGAAATCCAAGAATGTGATCTATGGCAAGGAAACATATGTGGTTGAGGTGTACGAGCCTCTGGTCGATGATCAATGGCCACAAAACCCCCATTTTTGTCGAAAATAGCCATGAACGACCATTTTCAATAATACCGAAGGCTAACACGTACGAGTTTTTGACCAAGAAATGGTCTCCACCAGAAATCCAAGAATGTGATCTATGGCAAGGAAACATATGTGGGGTGAGGTTTATGAGCCTCTAGTCGATGATAAATGGCCACACAAGCCCCATTTTTTATGAAAATAGCCATGAGCGACCTTGAAAATAGCCATGAGCGACCATTTTCAATAATACTAGAGGCTAACACCTACGGATTTTAGACCAAGAAATGGTCTCCACCAGAAATCCAAGAATGTGATCTATGGCAAGGAAACATATGTGGGTGTCGAAAATAGCCATGAACGACCATTTTCAATAATACCGAAGGCTAACACCTACGGATTTTTGACCAAGAAATGGTCTCCACCAGAAATCCAAGAATGTAATCTATGGCAAGGAAACATATGTGGGGTGAGGTTTATGAGCCTCTAGTCGATGATAAATGGCCACACAACCCCCATTTTTTATGAAAATAGCCATGAGCGACCATTTTCAATAATACTAGAGGCTAAGACCTACGGATTTTTGACCAAGAAATGGTTGAAAGGGAATTAGGCTTACACCTAGTTCCTATATAATTTTGGTGGTTGAATTGCCCAACACAAACAATTGGACTGACTAGTTTTGCTCTAGATTATATGTTCTACAGGTGCCAAAGGTACATCTATAACCATACTAAATCGACTGTCCGAAATACCGTAGATTATTCCGGACAGGAGAAGCTTTTTGGAAAAACAGGCAAAGCGCGGACTGTCCGGGCCCTTGCAGCGGACCGTCCGCGACACAAGGATGTCACTCGGCCAGAACCAATGCAAAAATCGAAGTCTACACTATGGACTGTCCGGAGGAAAAGCAAAGACCATCCGAGCCCTTGCGCGGACCGTCCGGCCTCTGGCGCGGACCGTCCGGTAGGTGAGAAACCGAAAAACCCGAAGGTGACGGGTTCGGAGAAATGAATTATAGCGGGTTCGCGGACTGTCCGGGCCAGGATCGCGGACCGTCCGCGACTGGGTCTGTCTGACATCTGACAACGCATTAAATGCAATATAGCCGTTGATATAGCCGTTACTACTGACCGTTGCATTTTCAGCCGTTGATCTACTGGGGCGGACCGTCCGGACCTGGCACGCGGACCGTCCGCGCTCAGCAGAATGGAGCAACGGCTAGGAAGGGGTTGGTGGCTATAAATACAACCCCAACCACCTCCATTCACTTCATCCAAGCATTCCAACCTTCAACATTCAATACAAGAGCTAGCATTCCATTCCAAGACACATTCAAAGCCTCCATCTCTCCAAGTTTCACAATTGAGAAAAGAGATCATTAGTGATTAGTGACTTGAGAGAGAAAGTGATCCGTGTGTTAATCGTCGCTATTGTCGCTTGGCCTTTTTGCAATCGTGCTTTCTTGATTCTTTCATTACGATCAAGCACTCACTTGTAATCGAGGCAAGAGGCACCAATTGTGTGGTGGCCCTTGTGGGAAGTTTGTGTTCCAAGTGATTGAGAAGAGAAAGCTCACTCGATCCGTGGGATCGTTTGAGAGAGGGAAGGGTTGAAAGAGACCCGGCCTTTGTGGCCTCCTCAACGGGGAGTAGGTTTGCAAGAACCGAACCTCGGTAAAACAAATCCGCGTGTCACACTCTTCATTTGCTTGCGATTTGTTTTCCACCCTCTCTCGCGGACTCGTTTCTTTATTACTAACGCTAACCCGGCTTGTAGTTGTGTTTATATTTGTAAATTTCAGTTTCGCCCTATTCACCCCCCCTCTAGGCGACTTTCAATTGGTATCAAAGCTCGGTGCTTCATTAGAGCCTAACCGCTCAAAGTGATGTCGGGAGATCACGCCAAGAAGGAGATGGAGACCGGCGAAAAGCCCACTACAAGCCACGGGAGCACTTCATCGGAAGAGTCCCGCACCAAAAGGAGGGAGAAGAAGAAGAGCTCCTCCAACAAAGGGAAGGAGAAGAAATCTTCTTCTCACCACAAAGAGAAGAAGGAAAAATCTTCTTCCCACAAGCCGCATCGAAGCGGGGACAAGCAAAAGAGGATGAGGAAAGTGGTCTACTACGAGACCGACACTTCATCAACATCAACCTCCGACTCCGATGCGCCCTCCGTAACTTCTAAACGCCAAGAGCGTAAGAAGTTTAGTAAGACCCCCTACACTATTCTCGCATTTCTAAACATGCACCTCTACTTTCCGTCCCATTAGGCAAACCACCAACTTTTGATGGTGAAGATTATGCTAGGTGGAGTGATTTAATGAGATTTCATCTAACCTCACTCCACAAAAGTATATGGGATGTTGTTGAGTTTGGTGCACAGGTACCATCAGTAGGGGATAAAGACTATGACGAGGATGAGGTGGCCCAAATCGAGCACTTCAACTCTCAAGCGACAACAATACTCCTCGCCTCTTTGAGTAGAGAGGAGTATAACAAAGTTCAAGGGTTGAAGAGCGCCAAGGAGGTTTGGGATGTGCTCAAAACCACGCACGAGGGAGACGAGCTCACCAAGATCACCAAGCGGGAAACGATCGAGGGGGAGCTCGGTCGGTTCCGGCTTCGCAAAGGGGAGGAGCCACAACATATGTACAACCGGCTCAAGACCTTGGTGAACCAAGTGCGCAACCTCGGGAGCGTAAAGTGGGATGACCACGAGGTGGTTAAGGTTATTCTAAGATCTCTTATTTTCCTTAACCCTACTCAAGTTCAATTAATTCATGGTAATCGTAGATATACTAAAATGACCCCCGAGGAAGTTATCGGGCATTTTGTAAGTTTTGAGTGCATGGTCGAAGGCTCAAGGAAGATCAACGAGCTTGATGATCCATCTACATCCGAAGCTCAACCCGTCGCATTCAAAGCGACGGAAGAAAAGAAGGAGGAGTCTACACCAAATCGACAACCAATAGACGCCTCCAAGCTTGACAATGAAGAAATGGCGCTAGTCATCAAGAGCTTCCGCCAAATCCTCAAACAGAGGAGGGGGAAAGACTACAAGTCCCGCTCCAAGAAGGTTTGCTACAAATGTGGTAAGCCCGGTCATTTTATTGCTAAATGTACTATATCAAGTGACAGTGACCGAGGCAACGACAAGAAAGGGAGAAGAAAGGAGAAGAAGAGGTACTACAAGAAGAAGGGCGGAGATGCCCATGTTTGTCGGGAGTGGGATTCCGACGAAAGCTCAAGCGACTCCTCCGACGACGAGGACGCCGCCAACATCGCCGTCACCAAGGGACTTCTCTTCCCAAACGTCGGCCACAAGTGCCTCATGGCAAAGGACGGCAAAAAGAAGGTAAAATCCAAATCATTCACTAAATATGAGTCTTCTAGTGATGATAATGCTAGTGATGAGGAGGATAACTTGCGCTCTCTTTTTGCCAACCTCAACATGCAACAAAAAGAAAAACTTAATGAATTGATTAGTGCCATTCATGAAAAGGATGATCTCTTGGACACCCAAGAGGACTTCCTTATTAAAGAAAATAAGAAGCATGTTAAGGTTAAAAATGCTTATGCTCTAGAAGTAGAAAAATGTGAAAAATTATCTAGTGAGCTAAGCACTTGCCGTGAGATGATTGACAACCTTAGGAATGAAAATGCTAGTTTAAATAAGGTTGATTCACATGTTTGCAATGTTTCAATTCCCAATCCTAGAGATAATAATGATGATTTGCTTGCTAGGATTGATGAATTAAACATTTCCCTTGCTAGCCTTAGAGATGAAAATAAAAAATTGCTTGCTAAGGCTAAAGATTTTGATGTTTGCAAAATTACAATTTCCGATCTTAGAGATAAGAATGATATACTTCATGCTAAGATTGTTGAACTTAATTCTTGCAAACCCTCTACATCTACCATAGAGCATGTCACTATTTGCACTAGATGTAGAGATATTGATGTAGATGCTATTCATGATCACATGATTTTAATTAAACAACAAAATGATCATATAGCTAAATTAGATGCTAAAATTGCCGAGCACAACCTAGAAAATGAGAAATTTAAATTTGCTCGTAGCATGCTTTATAATGGGAGACGCCCTGGCATCAAGGATGGCATTGGCTTCCAAAGGGGAGACAATGTCAAACTTAATGCCCCTCCTAAAAGATTGTCCAATTTTGTTAAGGGCAAGGCTCCCATGCCTCAGGATAACGAGGGTTACATTTTATACCCTGCCGGTTATCCCGAGGACAAAATTAGAAAAATTCATTCTAGGAAGTCTCACTCTGGTTCTAACCATGCTTTTATGTATAAGAGTGAGACATCTAGCTCTAGGCAACCAACCCGTGCTAGGTTGTCTAGAAAGAAAACTCCTAGTGCATCAAATGATCAAAACATTTCCTTTAAAACTTTTGATGCATCTTATGTTTTAACTAACAAATCCGGCAAGGTAGTTGCCAAATATGTTGGGGGCAAGCACAAGGGGTCAAAGACTTGTGTTTGGGTACCCAAAGTTCTTGTGTCTAATGCCAAAGGACCCAAAACCATTTGGGTACCTAAAGTCAAGAACTAAACTCGTTTTGTACGTTTATGCATCCGGGGGCTCAAGTTGGATACTCGACAGCGGGTGCACGAACCACATGACAGGGGAGAAGAAAATGTTCTCCTCCTATGAGAAAAACCAAGATCCCCAACGAGCTATCACATTCGGGGATGGAAATCAAGGTTTGGTCAAAGGTTTGGGTAAAATTGCTATATCTCCGGACCATTCCATTTCCAATGTTTTTCTTGTTGATTCCTTAGATTACAACTTGCTTTCTGTTTCCCAATTATGTCAAATGGGCTACAACTGTCTATTCACTGATATAGGTGTCACTGTCTTTAGAAGAAGTGATGATTCAATAGCATTTAAGGGAGTGTTAGAGGGTCAGCTATACTTGGTAGATTTTGATAGAGCTGAACTCGACACTTGCTTAATTGCTAAGACTAACATGGGTTGGCTCTGGCACCGCCGACTAGCTCATGTTGGGATGAAGAATCTTCATAAGCTTCTAAAGGGAGAACACATTTTAGAACTAACAAATGTTCATTTTGAGAAAGACAGGATTTGTAGCGCATGCCAAGCAGGAAAGCAAGTTGGCTCTCATCATCCGCATAAGAACATAATGACGACCGACAGGCCTCTGGAGCTCCTGCACATGGATCTATTCGGCCCAATAGCCTACATAAGCATCGGCGGGAGTAAGTACTGTCTAGTTATTGTGGATGATTATTCTCGCTTCACTTGGGTATTCTTTTTACAGGAAAAATCTCAAACCAAAGAAACCTTAAAGGGATTCTTGAGACGGGCTCAAAATGAGTTCGGCTTAAGGATCAAGAAAATTAGAAGCGACAACGGGACGAAGTTCAAGAACTCTCAAATCGAAGGCTTCCTTGAGGAGGAGGGAATCAAGCATGAGTTCTCTTCTCCCTACACACCTCAACAAAATGGTGTAGTGGAGAGGAAGAATAGAACTCTATTGGACATGGCAAGGACTATGCTTGATGAGTACAAGACTTCGGATCGGTTTTGGGCCGAGGCGGTCAACACCGCTTGCTACACCATCAACCGGTTATATCTTCACCGAATCCTCAAGAAGACATCGTATGAACTCCTAACCGGTAAAAAGCCCAACATTTCATATTTTAGAGTCTTTGGTAGCAAATGCTTTATTCTAGTTAAAAGAGGTAGAAAATCTAAATTTGCTCCTAAGACTGTAGAAGGCTTTTTACATGGTTATGACTCAAACACAAGGGCATATAGGGTCTTTAACAAGTCCACCGGACTAGTTGAAGTCTCATGTGACGTTGTGTTTGATGAAACTAACGGCTCTCAAGTAGAGCATGTTGATCTTGATGAGATAGGTGATGACGAGGCTCCGTGCATCGCGTTAAGGAACATGTCCATCGGGGATGTGTGTCCTAAGGAATCCAAAGAGCCTCCAAACACACAAGATCAACCATCCTCCTCCACGCAAGCATCTCCACCAACTCAAAATGAGGATGAAGCTCAAGTTGATGAAGTAGAAGATCAAGCAAATGAGCCACCTCAAGATGATGGCAATGATCAAGGGGGAGATGCAAATGAGGAAGACAAGGAGGATGAAGAGCAAAGGCCGCCACACCCAAGAGTCCACCAAGCAATCCAACGAGATCACCCCGTCGACACCATCCTCGGCGACATTCATAAGGGGGTAACCACTAGATCTCGTGTTGCACACTTTTGCGAACATTACTCGTTTGTTTCCTCTATTGAGACACACAGGGTAGAGGAAGCACTTCAAGATTCGGATTGGGTGGTGGCAATGCAAGAGGAACTCAACAACTTCACTAGGAATGAGGTATGGCATTTAGTTCCACGTCCTAACCAAAATGTTGTAGGAACCAAATGGGTCTTCCGCAACAAGCAAGATGAGCATGGTGTGGTGACGAGGAACAAAGCTCGACTTGTGGCCAAGGGATACTCCCAAGTCGAAGGTTTGGATTTCGGTGAAACCTATGCACCCGTAGCTAGGCTTGAGTCAATTCGAATATTATTGGCCTATGCTACTTACCATGGCTTTAAGCTTTATCAAATGGACGTGAAAAGTGCCTTCCTCAATGGACCAATCAAGGAAGAGGTCTATGTTGAGCAACCTCCCGGCTTTGAAGACAGTGAGTATCCTAACCATGTCTATAAGCTCTCTAAGGCGCTTTATGGGCTCAAGCAAGCCCCAAGAGCATGGTATGAATGCCTTAGAGATTTCCTTATTGCAAATGGCTTCAAAGTCGGAAAGGCCGATCCCACACTCTTTACTAAAACTCTTGAAAATGACTTGTTTGTATGCCAAATTTATGTTGATGATATTATATTTGGGTCTACTAATGAGTCTACATGTGAAGAGTTTAGTAGGATCATGACACAGAAGTTCGAGATGTCTATGATGGGGGAGTTGAAGTATTTTCTAGGATTCCAAGTCAAACAACTCCAAGAGGGCACCTTCATCAGCCAAACGAAGTACACTCAAGACATTCTAACCAAGTTTGGGATGAAGGATGCCAAACCCATCAAGACACCCATGGGAACTAATGGGCATCTCGACCTCGACACGGGAGGTAAGTTCGTGGATCAAAAGGTATACCGGTCGATGATAGGTTCTTTACTCTATTTATGTGCATCTCGACCGGATATTATGCTTTCCGTATGCATGTGTGCAAGATTCCAAGCCGACCCTAAGGAAGCTCACCTTACGGCCGTAAAACGAATCTTGAGATATTTGGCTTATACTCCTAAGTTTGGGCTTTGGTATCCTTGGGGATCCACATTTGATTTGATTGGTTATTCGGATGCCGATTGGGCGGGGTGTAAAATCAATAGGAAGAGCACATCGGGGACTTGCCAGTTCTTGGGAAGATCCTTGGTGTCTTGGGCTTCAAAGAAGCAAAATTCGGTCGCTCTTTCCACCGCCGAAGCCGAGTATATTGCCGCAGGCCATTGTTGCGCGCAATTGCTTTGGATGAGGCAAACCCTGCGGGACTACGGTTACAAATTAACCAAAGTTCCTTTGCTATGTGATAATGAGAGTGCAATCAAAATGGCCGACAATCCCGTCGAGCATAGCCGCACTAAACACATAGCCATTCGGTATCACTTTTTGAGGGATCACCAACAAAAGGGAGATATCGAGATTTCTTACATTAATACTAAAGATCAATTAGCCGATATCTTTACCAAGCCTCTTGATGAACAATCTTTTAACAAACTTAGGCATGAGCTCAATATTCTTGATTCGCGCAATTTCTTTTGCTAGCTTGCACATATAGCTCATTTTATATACCTTTGATCATGTCTCTTTCATATGCTATGACTAATGTGTTTTCAAGTCTATTTCAAACCAAGTCATAGGTGTATTGAAAGGGAATTGGAGTCTTCGGCGAAGACAAAGGCTTCCACTACGTAACTCATCCTTCGCCGTCGCTCCAAGCAACTCTCCGTTCAAGGGGGAGAAAACTTGAGCACCAAGCAAAAGGACTTCGTCTTTGGTATAATCTTAACTCATTTATTTATGACCAAAGGGGAAGAAAGCACTTCGAGGGCTCTAATGATTCCGTTTTTGGCGATTCATGCCAAAGGGGGAGAAAGTAAGAGCCCAAAGCAAAAGGACCGCACCACCACCAATTTCAAAAACTTAACTTAAGTGTTGAATATTTTCAATTGGTATCCTATTGTGTTCAAAAGGGGGAGAAAGTAGTATTTCAAAATGATACATCAAAACCCTCTTGAACACTAAGAGGAGAATCTCATTTAGGGGGAGTTTTGTTTAGTCAAAGGAAAAGCATTTGAAACAGGGGGAGAAAATTTCAAATCTTGAAAATGCTTCTCAAAATATTATTCATTTGCCTTTGACTATTTGCAAAAGAACTTTGAAAAGATTTACAAAAGATTTTGCAAAACAAAACATGTGGTGCAAGCGTGGTCCAAAATGTTAAAAATGAAGAAACAATCCATGCATATCTTGTAAGCATTTATATTGGCTCAATTCCAAGCAACCTTTGCACTTACATTATGCAAACTAGTTCAATTATGCACTTCTACATTTGCTTTGGTTTGTGTTGGCATCAATCACCAAAAAGGGGGAGATTGAAAGGGAATTAGGCTTACACCTAGTTCCTATATAATTTTGGTGGTTGAATTGCCCAACACAAACAATTGGACTGACTAGTTTTGCTCTAGATTATATGTTCTACAGGTGCCAAAGGTTCATCTATAACCATACTAAATCGACTGTCCGAAATACCGTAGATTATTCCGGACAGGAGAAGCTTTTTGGAAAAACAGGCCAAGCACGGACTGTCCGGGCCCTTGCGGTGGACCGTCCGCGACACAAGGATGTCACTCGGCCAGAACCAATGCAAAAATCGAAGTCTACACTATGGACTGTCCGGAGGAAAAGCAAAGACCATCCGAGCCCTTGCGCGGACCATCCGGCCTCTGGCGCGGACCGTCCGGTAGGTGAGAAACCGAAAAACCCGAAGGTGACGGGTTCGGAGAAATGAATTATAGCGGGTTCGCGGACCGTCCGGGCCAGGATCGCGGACCGTCCGCGACTGGGTCTGTCTGACATCTGACAACGCATTAAATGCAATATAGCCGTTGATATAGCCGTTACTGCTGACCGTTGCATTTTCAGCCGTTGATCTACTGGGGCGGACCGTCCGGACCTGGCACGCGGACCGTCCGCGCTCAGCAGAATGGAGCAACGGCTATGAAGTGGTTGGTGGCTATAAATACAACCCCAACCACCTCCATTCACTTCATCCAAGCATTCCAACCTTCAACATTCAATACAAGAGCTAGCATTCCATTCCAAGACACATTCAAAGCCTCCATCTCTCCAAGTTTCACAATTGAGAAAAGAGATCATTAGTGATTAGTGACTTGAGAGAGAAAGTGATCCGTGTGTTATTCGTCGCTCTTGTCGCTTGGCCTTTTTGCAATCGTGCTTTCTTGATTCTTTCATTACGATCAAGCACTCACTTGTAATCGAGACAAGAGGCACCAATTGTGTGGTGGCCCTTGTGGGAACTTTGTGTTCCAAGTGATTGAGAAGAGAAAGCTCACTCGATCCATGGGATCGTTTGAGAGAGGGAAGGGTTGAAAGAGACCCGGCCTTTGTGGCCTCCTCAACGGGGAGTAGGTTTGCAAGAACCGAACCTCGGTAAAACAAATCCGCGTGTCACACTCTTCATTTGCTTGCGATTTGTTTTCCACCCTCTCGCGCGGACTCGTTTCTTTATTACTAACGCTAACCCGGCTTGTAGTTGTGTTTATATTTGTAAATTTCAGTTTCGCCCTATTCACCCCCCCTCTAGGCGACTTTCAATTGGTATCAAAGCTCGGTGCTTCATTAGAGCCTAACCGCTCGAAGTGATGTCGGGAGATCACACCAAGAAGGAGATGGAGACCGGCAAAAGCCCACTACAAGCCACGGGAGCACTTCATCGGAAGAGTCCCGCACCAAAAGGAGGGAGAAGAAGAAGAGCTCCTCCAACAAAGGGAAGGAGAAGAAATCTTCTTCTCACCACAAAGAGAAGAAGGAAAAATCTTCTTCCCACAAGCCGCATCGAAGCGGGGACAAGCAAAAGAGGATGAGGAAAGTGGTCTACTACGAGACCGACACTTCATCAACATCAACCTCCGACTCCGATGCGCCCTTCGTAACTTCTAAACGCCAAGAGCGTAAGAAGTTTAGTAAGACCCCCCTACACTATTCTCGCATTTCTAAACATGCACCTCTACTTTCCGTCCCATTAGGCAAACCACCAACTTTTGATGGTGAAGATTATGCTAGGTGGAGTGATTTAATGAGATTTCATCTAACCTCACTCCACAAAAGTATATGGGATGTTGTTGAGTTTGGTGCACAGGTACCGTCAGTAGGGGATAAAGACTATGACGAGGATGAGGTGGCCCAAATCGAGCACTTCAACTCTCAAGCGACAACAATACTCCTCGCCTCTTTGAGTAGAGAGGAGTATAACAAAGTTCAAGGGTTGAAGAGCGCCAAGGAGGTTTGGGATGTGCTCAAAACCGCGCACGAGGGAGACGAGCTCACCAAGATCACCAAGCGGGAAACGATCGAGGGGGAGCTCGGTCGGTTCCGGCTTCGCAAAGGGGAGGAGCCACAACATATGTACAACCGGCTCAAGACCTTGGTGAACCAAGTGCGCAACCTCGGGAGCGTAAAGTGGGATGACCACGAGGTGGTTAAGGTTATTCTAAGATCTCTTATTTTCCTTAACCCTACTCAAGTTCAATTAATTCATGGTAATCGTAGATATACTAAAATGACCCCCGAGGAAGTTATCGGGCATTTTGTAAGTTTTGAGTGCATGGTCGAAGGCTCAAGGAAGATCAACGAGCTTGATGATCCATCTACATCCGAAGCTCAACCCGTCGCATTCAAAGCGACGGAAGAAAAGAAGGAGGAGTCTACACCAAATCGACAACCAATAGACGCCTCCAAGCTTGACAATGAAGAAATGGCGCTAGTCATCAAGAGCTTCCGCCAAATCCTCAAACAGAGATGGGGGAAAGACTACAAGTCCCGCTCCAAGAAGGTTTGCTACAAATGTGGTAAGCCCGGTCATTTTATTGCTAAATGTCCTATATCAAGTGACAGTGACCGAGGCAACGACAAGAAAGGGAGAAGAAAGGAGAAGAAGAGGTACTACAAGAAGAAGGGTGGAGATGCCCATGTTTGTCGGGAGTGGGATTCCGACGAAAGCTCAAGCGACTCCTCCGACGACGAGGACGCCGCCAACATCGCCGTCACCAAGGGACTTCTCTTCCCAAACGTCGGCCACAAGTGCCTCATGGCAAAGGATGGCAAAAAGAAGGTAAAATCCAAATCATCCACTAAATATGAGTCTTCTAGTGATGATAATGCTAGTGATGAGGAGGATAACTTGCGCTCTCTTTTTGCCAACCTCAACATGCAACAAAAAGAAAAACTTAATGAATTGATTAGTGCCATTAATGAAAAGGATGATCTCTTGGACACCCAAGAGGACTTCCTTATTAAAGAAAATAAGAAGCATGTTAAGGTTAAAAATGCTTATGCTCTAGAAGTAGAAAAATGTGAAAAATTATCTAGTGAGCTAAGCACTTGCCGTGAGATGATTGACAACCTTAGGAATGAAAATGCTAGTTTAAATAAGGTTGATTCACATGTTTGCAATGTTTCAATTCCCAATCCTAGAGATAATAATGATGATTTGCTTGCTAGGATTGATGAATTAAACATTTCCCTTGCTAGCCTTAGAGATGAAAATAAAAAATTGCTTGCTAAGGCTAAAGATTTTGATGTTTGCAAAATTACAATTTCCGATCTTAGAGATAAGAATGATATACTTCATGCTAAGATTGTTGAACTTAATTCTTGCAAACCCTCTACATCTACCATTGAGTATGTCACTATTTGCACTAGATGTAGAGATATTGATGTAGATGCTATTCATGATCACATGATTTTAATTAAACAACAAAATGATCATATAGCTAAATTAGATGCTAAAATTGCCGAGCACAACCTAGAAAATGAGAAATTTAAATTTGCTCGTAGCATGCTTTATAATGGGAGACGCCCTGGCATCAAGGATGGCATTGGCTTCCAAAGGGGAGACAATGTCAAACTTAATGCCCCTCCTAAAAGATTGTCCAATTTTGTTAAGGGCAAGGCTCCCATGCCTCAGGATAACGAGGGTTACATTTTATACCCTGCCGGTTATCCCGAGGACAAAATTAGAAAAATTCATTCTAGGAAGTCTCACTCTGGTTCTAACCATGCTTTTATGTATAAGAGTGAGACATCTAGCTCTAGGCAACCAACCCGTGCTAGGTTGTCTAGAAAGAAAACTCCTAGTGCATCAAATGATCAAAACATTTCCTTTAAAACTTTTGATGCATCTTATGTTTTAACTAACAAATCCGGCAAGGTAGTTGCCAAATATGTTGGGGGCAAGCACAAGGGGTCAAAGACTTGTGTTTGGGTACCCAAAGTTCTTGTGTCTAATGCCAGAGGACCCAAAACCATTTGGGTACCTAAAGTCAAGAACTAAACTTGTTTTGTACGTTTATGCATCCGGGGGCTCAAGTTGAATACTCGACAGCGGGTGCATGAACCACATGACAGGGGAGAAGAAAATGTTCTCCTCCTATGAGAAAAACCAAGATCCCCAACGAGCTATCACATTCGGGGATGGAAATCAAGGTTTGGTCAAAGGTTTGGGTAAAATTGCTATATCTCCGGACCATTCCATTTCCAATGTTTTTCTTGTTGATTCCTTAGATTACAACTTGCTTTCTGTTTCCCAATTATGTCAAATGGGCTACAACTGTCTATTCACTGATATAGGTGTCACTGTCTTTAGAAGAAGTGATGATTCAATAGCATTTAAGGGAGTGTTAGAGGGTCAGCTATACTTGGTAGATTTTGATAGAGCTGAACTCGACACTTGCTTAATTGCTAAGACTAACATGGGTTGGCTCTGGCACCGCCGACTAGCTCATGTTGGGATGAAGAATCTTCATAAGCTTCTAAAGGGAGAACACATTTTAGGACTAACAAATGTTCATTTTGAGAAAGACAGGATTTGTAGTGCATGCCAAGCAGGAAAGCAAGTTGGCTCTCATCATCCGCATAAGAACATAATGACGACCGACAGGCCACTGGAGCTCCTGCACATGGATCTATTCGGCCCAATAGCCTACATAAGCATCGGCGGGAGTAAGTACTGTCTAGTTATTGTGGATGATTATTCTCGCTTCACTTGGGTATTCTTTTTACAGGAAAAATCTCAAACCCAAGAAACCTTAAAGGGATTCTTGAGACGGGCTCAAAATGAGTTCGGCTTAAGGATCAAGAAAATTAGAAGCGACAACGGGACGGAGTTCAAGAACTCTCAAATCGAAGGCTTCCTTGAGGAGGAGGGAATCAAGCATGAGTTCTCTTCTCCCTACACACCTCAACAAAATGGTGTAGTGGAGAGGAAGAATAGAACTCTATTGGACATGGCAAGGACCATGCTTGATGAGTACAAGACTTCGGATCGGTTTTGGGCCGAGGCGGTCAACACCGCTTGCTATGCCATCAACCGGTTATATCTTCACCGAATCCTCAAGAAGACATCGTATGAACTCCTAACCGGTAAAAAGCCCAACATTTCATATTTTAGAGTCTTTGGTAGCAAATGCTTTATTCTAGTTAAAAGAGGTAGAAAATCTAAATTTGCTCCTAAGACTGTAGAAGGCTTTTTACTTGGTTATGACTCAAACACAAGGGCATATAGGGTCTTTAACAAGTCCACCGGACTAGTTGAAGTCTCATGTGATGTTGTGTTTCATGAAACTAACGGCTCTCAAGTAGAGCATGTTAATTTGATGAGATAGGTGATGACGAGGCTCCGTGCATCGCGTTAAGGAACATGTCCATCGGGGATGTGTGTCCTAAGGAATCCAAAGAGCCTCCAAACACACAAGATCAACCATCCTCCTCCACGCAAGCATCTCCACCAACTCAAAATGAGGATGAAGCTCAAGTTGATGAAGTAGAAGATCAAGCAAATGAGCCACCTCAAGATGATGGCAATGATCAAGGGGGAGATGCAAATGAGGAAGACAAGGAGGATGAAGAGCAAAGGCCGCCACACCCAAGAGTCCACCAAGCAATCCAACGAGATCACCCCGTCAACACCATCCTCGGCGACATTCATAAGGGGGTAACCACTAGATCTCGTGTTGCACACTTTTGCGAACATTACTCGTTTGTTTCCTCTATTGAGCCACATAGGGTAGAGGAAGCACTTCAAGATTCGGATTGGGTGGTGGCAATGCAAGAGGAACTCAACAACTTCACTAGGAATGAGGTATGGCATTTAGTTCCACGTCCTAACCAAAATGTTGTAGGAACCAAATGGGTCTTCCGCAACAAGCAGGATGAGCAAGGTGTGGTGACAAGGAACAAAGCTCGACTTGTGGCCCAGGGATACTCCCAAGTCGAAGGTTTGGATTTCGGTGAAACCTATGCACCCGTAGCTAGGCTTGAGTCAATTCGAATATTATTGGCCTATGCTACTTACCATGGCTTTAAGCTTTATCAAATGGACGTGAAAAGTGCCTTCCTCAATGGACCAATCAAGGAAGAGGTCTATGTTGAGCAACCTCCCGGCTTTGAAGACAGTGAGTATCCTAACCATGTCTATAAGCTCTCTAAGGCGCTTTATGGGCTCAAGAAAGCCCCAAGAGCATGGTATGAATGCCTTAGAGATTTCCTTATTGCAAATGGCTTCAAAGTCGGAAAGGCCGATCCCACACTCTTTACTAAAACTCTTGAAAATGACTTGTTTGTATGCCAAATTTATGTTGATGATATTATATTTGGGTCTACTAATGAGTCTACATGTGAAGAGTTTAGTAGGATCATGACACAGAAGTTCGAGATGTCTATGATGGGGGAGTTGAAGTATTTTCTAGGATTCCAAGTCAAACAACTCCAAGAGGGCACCTTCATCAGCCAAACGAAGTACACTCAAGACATTCTAACCAAGTTTGGGATGAAGGATGCCAAACCCATCAAGACACCCATGGGAACTAATGGGCATCTCGACCTCGACACGGGAGGTAAGTCCGTGGATCAAAAGGTATACAGGTCGATGATAGGTTCTTTACTCTATTTATGTGCATCTCGACCGGATATTATGCTTTCTGTATGCATGTGTGCAAGATTCCAAGCCGACCCTAAGGAAGCTCACCTTACGGCCGTAAAACGAATCTTGAGATATTTGGCTTATACTCCTAAGTTTGGGCTTTGGTATCCTTGGGGATCCACATTTGATTTGATTGGTTATTCGGATGCCGATTGGGCGGGGTGTAAAATCAATAGGAAGAGCACATCGGGGACTTGCCAGTTCTTGGGAAGATCCTTGGTGTCTTGGGCTTCAAAGAAGCAAAATTCGGTCGCTCTTTCCACCGCCGAAGCCGAGTATATTGCCGCAGGCCATTGTTGCGCGCAATTGCTTTGGATGAGGCAAACCCTGCGGGACTACGGTTACAAATTAACCAAAGTTCCTTTGCTATGTGATAATGAGAGTGCAATCAAAATGGCCGACAATCCCGTCGAGCATAGCCGCACTAAACACATAGCCATTCGGTATCACTTTTTGAGGGATCACCAACAAAAGGGAGATATCGAGATTTCTTACATTAATACTAAAGATCAATTAGCCGATATCTTTACCAAGCCTCTTGATGAACAATCTTTTAACAAACTTAGGCATGAGCTCAATATTCTTGATTCGCGCAATTTCTTTTGCTAGCTTGCACATATAGCTCATTTTATATACCTTTGATCATGTCTCTTTCATATGCTATGACTAATGTGTTTTCAAGTCTATTTCAAACCAAGTCATAGGTGTATTGAAAGGGAATTGGAGTCTTCGGCGAAGACAAAGGCTTCCACTACGTAACTCATCCTTCGCCGTCGCTCCAAGCAACTCTCCGTTCAAGGGGGAGAAAACTTGAGCACCAAGCAAAAGGACTTCGTCTTTGGTATAATCTTAACTCATTTATTTATGACCAAAGGGGAAGAAAGCACTTCGAGGGCTCTAATGATTCCGTTTTTGGCGATTCATGCCAAAGGGGGAGAAAGTAAGAGCCCAAAGCAAAAGGACCGCACCACCACCAATTTCAAAAACTTAACTTAAGTGTTGAATATTTTCAATTGGTATCCTATTGTGTTCAAAAGGGGGAGAAAGTAGTATTTCAAAATGATACATCAAAACCCTCTTGAACACTAAGAGGAGAATCTCATTTAGGGGGAGTTTTGTTTAGTCAAAGGAAAAGCATTTGAAACAGGGGGAGAAAATTTCAAATCTTGAAAATGCTTCTCAAAATCTTATTCATTTGCCTTTGACTATTTGCAAAAGAACTTTGAAAAGATTTACAAAAGATTTTGCAAAAACAAAACATGTGGTGCAAGCGTGGTCCAAAATGTTAAAAATGAAGAAACAATCCATGCATATCTTGTAAGCATTTATATTGGCTCAATTCCAAGCAACCTTTGCACTTACATTATGCAAACTAGTTCAATTATGCACTTCTACATTTGCTTTGGTTTGTGTTGGCATCAATCACCAAAAAGGGGGAGATTGAAAGGGAATTAGGCTTACACCTAGTTCCTATATAATTTTGGTGGTTGAATTGCCCAACACAAACAATTGGACTGACTAGTTTTGCTCTAGATTATATGTTCTACAGGTGCCAAAGGTTCATCTATAACCATACTAAATCGACTGTCCGAAATACTGTAGATTATTCCGGACAGGAGAAGCTTTTTGGAAAAACAGGCCAAGCGCGGACTGTCCGAGCCCTTGCGGCGGACCGTCCGCGACACAAGGATGTCACTCGGCCAGAACCAATGCAAAAATCGAAGTCTACACTATGGACTGTCCGGAGGAAAAGCAAAGACCGTCCGAGCCCTTGCGCGGACCGTCCGGCCTCTGGCGCGGACCGTTCGGTAGGTGAGAAACCGAAAAACCCGAAGGTGACGGGTTCGGAGAAATGAATTATAGCGGGTTCGCGGACCGTCCGGGCCAGGATCGCGGACCGTCCGCGACTGGGTCTGTCTGACATCTGACAACGCATTAAATGCAATATAGCCGTTGATATAGCCGTTACTGCTGACCGTTGCATTTTCAGCCGTTGATCTACTGGGGCGGACCGTCCGGACCTGGCACGCGGACCGTCCGCGCTCAGCAGAATGGAGCAACGGCTAGGAAGTGGTTGGTGGCTATAAATACAACCCCAACCACCTCCATTCACTTCATCCAAGCATTCCAACCTTCAACATTCAATACAAGAGCTAGCATTCCATTCCAAGACACATTCAAAGCCTCCATCTCTCCAAGTTTCACAATTGAGAAAAGAGATCATTAGTGATTAGTGACTTGAGAGAGAAAGTGATCCGTGTGTTATTCGTCGCTCTTGTCGCTTGGCCTTTTTGCAATCGTGCTTTCTTGATTCTTTCATTACGATCAAGCACTCACTTGTAATCGAGGCAAGAGGCACCAATTGTGTGGTGGCCCTTGTGGGAACTTTGTGTTCCAAGTGATTGAGAAGAGAAAGCTCACTCGATCCGTGGGATCGTTTGAGAGAGGGAAGGGTTGAAAGAGACCCGGCCTTTGTGGCCTCCTCAACGGGGAGTAGGTTTGCAAGAACCGAACCTCGGTAAAACAAATCCGCGTGTCACACTCTTCATTTGCTTGCGATTTGTTTTCCACCCTCTCTCGTGGACTCGTTTCTTTATTACTAACGCTAACCCGGCTTGTAGTTGTGTTTATATTTGTAAATTTCAGTTTCGCCCTATTCACCCCCCCTCTAGGCGACTTTCAATGGTCTCCACCAGAAATCCAAGAATGTGATCTATGGCAAGGAAACATATGTGGGGTGAGGTGTATGAGCCTCTGGTCGATGATCAATGGCCACACAACCCCCATTTTTGTCGAAAATAGCCATGAACGACCATTTTCAATAATATCGAAGGCTAACACCTACGGATTTTTGACCAAGAAATGGTCTCCACCAGAAATCCAAGAATGTGATCTACGACAAGGAAACATATGTGGGGTGAGGTGTATGAGCCTCTGGTCGACGATCAATGGCCACACAACCCCCATTTTGCCGAAAATAGCCATGAATGACCATTTTCAATAATACCGAAGGCTAACACGTACGAGTTTTTAACCAAGAAATGGTTTCCACCAGAAATCCAAGAATGTAATCTATGGCAAGGAAACATATGTGGGGTGAGGTGTATGAGCGTCTGGTCGATGATCAATGGCCACACAACCCCCATTTTTTATGAAAATAGCCATGAGCGACCTTGAAAATAGCCATGAACGACATTTTCAATAATACCAAATGCTAACACCTACGGATTTTTGACCAAAAATGGTCTCCACCAGAAATCCAAGAATGTGATCTATGGCAAGGAAACATATGTGGGGTGAGGTGTACGAGCCTCTGGACGATGATCAATGGCCACACAACCCCCATTTTTGTCGAAAATAGCCATGAACGACCATTTTCAATAATACCGAAGGCTAACACCTACGGATTTTTGACCAAGAAATGGTCTCCACCAGAAATCCAAGAATGTGATCTATGGCAAGGAAACATATGTGGGGTGAGGTGTACGAGCCTCTGGTCGATGATCAATGGCCACACAACCCCCATTTTGCCGAAAATAGCCATGAATGACCATTTTCAATAATACCGAAGGCTAACACGTACGAGTTTTTAACCAAGAAATGGTCTCCACCAGAAATCCAAGAATGTGATCTATGGCAAGGAAACATATGTGGGGTGAGGTGTATGAGCGTCTGGTCGATGATCAATGGCCACACAACCCACATTTTTGTCGAAAATAGCCATGAACGACCATTTTCAATAATACCGAAGGCTAACACCTACGGATTTTTGACCAAGAAATGGTCTCCACCAGAAATCCAAGAATGTGATCTATGGCAAGGAAACATATGTGGGGTGAGCTGTACGAGCCTCTGGTCGATGATCAATGGCCACACAACCCCCATTTTGCCGAAAATAGCCATGAATGACCATTTTCAATAATACCGAAGGCTAACACGTACGAGTTTTTAACCAAGAAATGGTCTCCACCAGAAATCCAAGAATGTGATCTATGGCAAGGAAACATATGTGGGGTGAGGTGTATGAGCGTCTGGTTGATGATCAATGGCCACACAACCCCCATTTTTGTCGAAAATAGCCATGAACGACCATTTTCAATAATACCGAAGGCTAACACCTATGGATTTTTGACCAAGAAATGGTCTCCAACAGAAATCCAAGAATGTGATCTATAGCAAGGAAACATATGTGGAGTGAGGTGTACGATCCTCTGGTCGATGATCAATGGCCACACAACCCCCATTTTTGTCGAAAATAGCCATGAATGACCATTTTCAAAAATACCGAAGGCTAACACGTTCGGATTTTTGACCAAGAAATGGTCTCCACCAGAAATCCAAGAATGTGATCTATGGCAAGGAAACATATGTGGGGTGAGGTGTATGAGTGTCTGGTCGATGATCAATGGCCACACAACCCCCATTTTTGTCGAAAATAGCCATGAACGACCATTTTCAATAATATCGAAGGCTAACACCTACGGATTTTTGACCAAGAAATGGTCTCCACTAGAAATCCAAGAATGTGATCTATGGAAAGGAAACATATGTGGGGTGAGGTTTATGAGCCTCTAGTCGATGATAAATAGCCACACAACCCCCATTTTTTATGAAAATAGCCATGAGCGACCTTGAAAATAGCCATGAGCGACCATTTTCAATAATACTAGAGGCTAACACCTACGGATTTTAGACCAAGAAATGGTCTCCACCAGAAATCCAAGAATGTGATCTATGGCAAGGAAACATATGTGGGGTGAGGTGTATGAGCGTCTAGTCAATGATCAATGGCCACACAACCCCCATTTTTGTCGAAAATAGCCATGAACGACCATTTTCAATAATACCGAAGGCTAACACCTACGGATTTTTGACCAAGAAATGGTCTCCACCAGAAATCCAAGAATGTGATCTATGGCAAGGAAACATATGTGGGGTGAGGTGTATGAGCCTCTGGTCGATGATCAATGGCCACACAACCCCCATTTTTGTCGAAAATAGCCATGAACGACCATTTTCAATAATATCGAAGGCTAACACCTACGGATTTTTGACCAAGAAATGGTCTCCACCAGAAATCCAAGAATGTGATCTACGACAAGGAAACATATGTGGGGTGAGGTGTATGAGCCTCTGGTCGACGATCAATGGCCACACAACCCCCATTTTGCCGAAAATAGCCACACAACCCCCATTTTTGTCGAAAATAGCCATGAACGACCATTTTCAATAATACCGAAGGCTAACACCTACGGATTTTTGACCAAGAAATGGTCTCCACCAGAAATCCAAGAATGTGATCTATGGCAAGGAAACATATGTGGGGTGAGGTGTATGAGCCTCTGGTCGACGATCAATGTCCACACAACCCTAATTTTTGTCGAAAATAGCCATGAATGACCATTTTCAATGACACTGAAGGCTAACACCTACGGATTTTTGACCAAGAAATGGTCTCCACCAGAAATCCAAGAATGTGATCTATGGCAAGGAAACATATGTGGGGTGAGGTGTATGAGCCTCTGGTCGATGATAAATGGCCACACAACCCCCATTTTTTTATGAAAATAGCCATGAGCGACCTTGAAAATAGCCATGAGCGACCATTTTCAATAATACTAGAGGCTAACATGTACGGATTTTTGACCAAGAAATGGTCTCCACCAGAAATCCAAGAATGTGATCTATGGCAAGGAAACATATGTGGGGTCAGGTGTATGAGCCTCTGGTCGATGATCAATGGCCACACAACCCCCATTTTTGTCGAAAATAGCCATGAACGACCATTTTTCAATGACACTGAAGGCTAACACCTACGGATTTTTGCCCAAGAAATGGTCTCCACCAAAAATCCAAGAATGTGATCTATGGCAAGGAAACATATGTGTAGTGAGGTGTATGAGCCTCTGGTCGATGATAAATGGCCACACAACCCCCATTTTTTATGAAAATAGCCATGAATGACCATTTACAATAATACCGAAGGCTAACACCTACGGATTTTTGACCAAGAAATGGTCTCCACCAGAAATCCAAGAATGTGATCTATGGCAAGGAAACATATGTGGGGTGAGGTGTATGAGCCTCTGGTCGATGATCAATGGCCACACAACCCCCATTTTTGTCGAAAATAGCCATGAATGAAGGTGTATGAGCCTCTAGTCGATGATCAATGGCCACACAACCCCCATTTTTGTCGAAAATAGCCATGAACGACCATTTTCAATAATACCGAAGGCTAACACCTACGGATTTTTGACCAAGAAATGGTCTCCAGCAGAAATCCAAGAATGTGATCTATGGCAAGGAAACATATGTGGGGTGAGGTGTATGAGCCTCTGGTCGACGATCAATGGCCACACAACCCCCATTTTTGTCAAAAATAGCCATGAACGACCATTTTCAATAATATCGACGGCTAACACCTACAGATTTTTACCAAGAAATGGTCTCCACCAGAAATCCAAGAATGTGATCTACGACAAGGAAACATATGTGGGGTGAGGTGTATGAGTGTCTGGTCGATGATCAATGGCCACACAACCCCCATTTTTGTCGAAAATAGCCATGAACGACCATTTTCAATAATACCGAAGGCTAACACCTACAGATTTTTGACCAAGAAATGGTCTCCACCAGAAATCCAAGAATGTGATCTATGGCAAGGAAACATATGTGGGGTGAGGTGTATGAGCGTCTGGTCGATGATCAATGGCCACACAACCCCCATTTTTGTCGAAAATAGCCATGAACGACCATTTTCAATAATACCGAAGGCTAACACCTATGGATTTTTGACCAAGAAATGGTCTCCACCAGAAATCCAAGAATGTGATCTATGGCAAGGAAACTTATGTGGGTGAGGTGTATGAGCCTCTGGTCAATGATCAATGGCCACACAACCCCTATTTTTGTCGAAAATAGCCATGAACGACCATTTTCAATAATATCGAAGGCTAACACCTACGAATTTTTGACCAAGAAATGGTCTCCACCAGAAATCCAAGAATGTGATCTATGGCAAGGAAACATATGTGGGGTGAGGTATATGAGCCTCTGGTCGATGATCAATGGCCACACAACCCCCATTTTTGTCGAAAATGGCCATGAACGACCATTTTCAATAATACCGAAGGCTAACACCTACGGATCTTTGACCAAGAAATGGGGGTTGTGTGGCCATTGATCATCGACCAAAGGCTCATACACCTCACCCCACATATGTTTCCTTGCCATAGATCACATTCTTGGATTTCTGGTGGAGACCATTTCTTGGTCAAAAATCCGTAAGTGTTAGCCTTCGGTATTATTGAAAATGGTCGTTCATGGCTATTTTCGACAAAAATGGGGGTTGTGTGGCCATTGATCATCGACCAGACGCTCATACACCTCACCCCACATATGTTTCCTTGCCATAGATCACATTCTTGGATTTCTGGTGGAGACCATTTCTTGGTCAAAAATCCGAACGTGTTAGCCTTCGGTATTTTTGAACATGGTCATTGATGGCTATTTTCGACAAAAATGGGGGTTGTGTGGCCATTGATCATCGACCAGAGGATCGTACACCTCACTCCACATATGTTTCCTTGCCATAGATCACATTCTTGGATTTCTGGTGGGGACCATTTCTTGGTCAAAAATTCGTAGGTCTTAGCCTCTAGTATTATTGAAAATGGTCGTTCATGGCTATTTTCGACAAAAATGGGGGTTGTGTGGCCATTGATCATCGACCAGACGCTCATACACCTCACCCCACATATGTTTCCTTGCCATAGATCACATTCTTGGATTTCTGGTGGAGACCATTTCTTGGTCTAAAATCCGTAGGTGTTAGCCTCTAGTATTATTGAAAATGGTCGCTCATGGCTATTTTCATAAAAAATGGGGGTTGTGTGGCCATTGATCGTCGACCAGAGGCTCATACACCTCACCCCACATATGTTTCCTTGCCATAGATCACATTCTTGGATTTCTTGTGGAGACCATTTCTTGGTCAAAAATCCGTAGGTGTTAGCCTTCGGTATTATTGAAAATGGTCGTTCATGGCTATTTTCGACAAAAATGGGGGTTGTGTGGCCATTGATCATCGACCAGAGGCTCATACACCTCACCCCACATATGTTTCCTTGCCATAGATCACATTCTTGGATTTCTGGTGGAGACCATTTCTTGGTCAAGAATCCGTAGGTGTTAGCCTTCGGTATTATTGAAAATGGTCGTTCATGGCTATTTTCGACAAAAATGGGGGTTGTGTGGCCATTGATCATCGATCAGAAGCTCATACACCTCACCCCACATATGTTTCCTTGCCATAGATCACATTCTTGGATTTCTGGTGGAGACCATTTCTTGGTCAAAAATTCGTAGGTTTTAGCCTCTAGTATTATTGAAAATGGTCGCTCATGGCTATTTTCAAGGTCGCTTATGGCTATTTTCATAAAAAATGGGGGTTGTGTGGCCATTGATCGTCGACCAGAGGCTCATACACCTCACCCTACATATGTTTCCTTGCCATAGATCACATTCTTGGATTTCTGGTGGAGACCATTTCTTGGTCAAAAATCCGTAGGTCTTAGCCTCTAATATTATTGAAAATGGTCGCTCATGGCAATTTTCGGCAAAATGGGGGTTGTGTGGCCATTGATCGTCGACCAGAGGCTCATACACCTCACCCCACATATGTTTCCTTGCCATAGATTACATTCTTGGATTTCTGGTGGAGACCATTTCTTGGTCAAAAATCCGTAGGTGTTAGCCTTCGGTATTATTGAAAATGGTCGTTCATGGCTATTTTCGACAAAAATGGGGGTTGTGTGGCCATTGATCATCGACCAGACGCTCATACACCTCACCCCACATATGTTTCCTTGTCGTAGATCACATTCTTGGATTTCTGGTGGAGACCATTTCTTGGTCAAAAATCCGTAGGTGTTAGCCTTCGATATTATTGAAAATGGTCGTTCATGGCTATTTTTGACAAAAATGGGGGCTGTGTGGCCATTGATCGTCGACCAGAGGCTCATACACCTCACCCCACATATGTTTCCTTGCCATAGATCACATTCTTGGATTTCTGGTGGAGACCATTTCTTGGTCAAAAATCCGTAGGTGTTAGCCTTCTGTATTATTGAAAATGGTCGTTCATGGCTATTTTCGACAAAAATGGGGGTTGTGTGGCCATTGATCATCGACCAGAGGCTCATACACCTCACCCCACATATGTTTCCTTGCCATAGATCACATTCTTGGATTTCTGGTGGAGACCATTTCTTCGTCAAAAATCCGTAGGTGTTAGCCTTCGGTATTATTGTAAATGGTAATTCATGGCTATTTTCGACAAAAATGGGGGTTGTGTGGCCATTGATCGTCGACCTGAGGCTCATACACCTCACCCCACATATGTTTCCTTGCCATAGATTACATTCTTGGATTTCTGGTGGAGACCATTTCTTGGTTAAAAACTCGTACGTGTTAGCCTTCGGTATTATTGAAAATGGTCGTTCATGGCAATTTTCGGCAAAATGGGGGTTGTGTGGCCATTGATCGTCGACCAGAGGTTCATACACCTCACCCCACATATGTTTCCTTGTCATAGATCACATTCTTGGATTTCTGGTGGAGACCATTTCTTGGTCAAAAATCCGTAGGTGTTAGCCTTCGATATTATTGAAAATGGTCGTTCATGGCTATTTTCGACAAAAATGGGGGTTGTGTGGCCATTGATCGTCGACCAGAGGCTCATACACCTCACCCCACATATGTTTCCTTGCCATAGATCACATTCTTGGATTTCTGGTGGAGACCATTTCTTGGTCAAAAATCCGTAGGTCTTAGCCTCTAGTATTATTGAAAATGGTCGCTCATGGCTATTTTCATAAAAAATGGGGGTTGTGTGGCCATTTATCATCGACTAGAGGCTCATAAACCTCACCCCACATATGTTTCCTTGCCATAGATTACATTCTTGGATTTCTAGTGGAGACCATTTCTTGGTCAAAAATCCGTAGGTGTTAGCCTTCGGTATTATTGAAAATGGTCGTTCATGGCTATTTTCGACACCCACATATGTTTCCTTGCCATAGATCACATTCTTGGATTTCTGGTGGAGACCATTTCTTGGTCTAAAATCCGTAGGTGTTAGCCTCTAGTATTATTGAAAATGGTCGCTCATGGCTATTTTCAAGGTCGCTCATGGCTATTTTCATAAAAAATGGGGGTTGTGTGGCCATTTATCATCGACTAGAGGCTCATAAACCTCACCCCACATATGTTTCCTTGCCATAGATCACATTCTTGGATTTCTGGTGGAGACCATTTCTTGGTCAAAAACTCGTACGTGTTAGCCTTCGGTATTATTGAAAATGGTCGTTCATGGCTATTTTCGACAAAAATGGGGGTTGTGTGGCCATTGATCATCGACCAGAGGCTCGTACAGCTCACCCCACATATGTTTCCTTGCCATAGATCACATTCTTGGATTTCTGGTGGAGACCATTTCTTGGTCAAAAATCCTTAGGTGTTAGCCTCTAGTATTATTGAAAATGGTCGCTCATGGCTATTTTCAAGGTCGCTCATGGCTATTTTCATAAAAAATGGGGGTTGTGTGGCCATTTATCATCGACTAGAGGCTCATAAACCTCACCCCACATATGTTTCCTTGCCATAGATCACATTCTTGGATTTCTGGTGGAGACCATTTCTTGGTCAAAAATCCGTAGGTGTTAGCCTTCGGTATTATTGAAAATGGTCGTTCATGGCTATTTTCGACAAAAACGGGGGTTGTGTGGCCATTGATCATCGACCAGAGGCTCATACACCTCACCCCACATATGTTTCCTTGCCATAGATCACATTCTTGGATTTCTGGTGGAGACCATTTCTTGGTCAAAAATCCGTAGGTCTTAGCCTCTAATATTATTGAAAATGGTTGCTCATGGCTATTTTCATAAAAAAATGGGGGTTGTGTGGCCATTTATCATCGACTAGAGGCTCATAAATCTCACCCCACATATGTTTCCTTGCCATAGATCACATTCTCGGATTTATGGTGGAGACCATTTCTTGGTCAAAAATCCGTAGGTGTTAGCCTTCGATATTATTTAAAATTGTCGTTCATGGCTATTTTCGGCAAAATGGGGGTTGTGTGGCCATTAATCGTCGACCAGAGGCTCGTACACCTCTGGTGGAGACCAATTCTTGGTCAAAAATCTGTAGGTGTTAGCCTTCGGTATTATTGAAAATGGTCGTTCATGGCTATTTTCGACAAAAAAGGGGGTTGTGTGGCCATTGATCATCGACCAGATGCTCGTATACCTCACCCCACATATGTTTCCTTGCCATAGATCACATTCTTGGATTTCTGGTGGAGACCATTTCTTGGGCAAAAATCCGTAGGTCTTAGCCTCTAGTATTATTGAAAATGGTCGTTCATGGCTATTTTCGACAAAAATGGGGGTTGTGTGGCCATTGATCATCGACCAGAGGCTCATACACCTCACCCCACATATGTTTCCTTGCCATAGATCACATTCTTGGATTTCTGGTGGAGACCATTTCTTGGTCAAAAATCCGTAGGTGTTAGCCTTCGGTATTATTGAAAATGATCGTTCATGGCTATTTTCGACAAAAATGGGGGTTGTGTGGCCATTGATCATCGACCAGAGGCTCATACACCTCACCCCACATATGTTTCCTTGCCATAGATCACATTCTTGGATTTTTGGTGGAGACCATTTCTTGGTTAAAAACTCGTAGGTGTTAGCCTTCGGTATTATTGAAAATGGTCATTCATGGCTATTTTCGGCAAAATGGGGGTTGTGTGGCCATTTATCATCGACCAGAGGCTCATACACCTCACCCCACATATGTTTCCTTGCCATAGATCACATTCTTGGATTTCTGGTGGAGACCATTTCTTGGTCAAAAATCCGTAGGTGTTAGCCTTCGATATTATTGAAAATGGTCGTTCATGGCTATTTTCGACAAAAATGGGGGTTGTGTGGCCATTGATCGTCGACCAGAGGCTCATACACCTCACCCCACATATGTTTCCTTGCCATAGATCACATTCTTGGATTTCTGGTGGAGACCATTTCTTGGTCAAAAATCCGTAGGTCTTAGCCTCTAGTATTATTGAAAATGGTCGCTCATGGCTATTTTCATAAAAAATGGGGGTTGTGTGGCCATTGATCATCGACCAGAGGCTCATACACCTCTAGTGGAGACCAATTCTTGGTCAAAAATCTGTAGGTGTTAGCCTTCGGTATTATTGAAAATGGTCGTTCATGGCTATTTTCATAAAAAATGGGGGTTGTGTGGCCATTTATCATCGACGAGAGGCTCGTACACCTCACCCCACATATGTTTCCTTGCCATAGATCACATTCTTGGATTTCTGGTGGAGACCATTTCTTGGTTAAAAACTCGTACGTGTTAGCCTTCGGTATTATTGAAAATGGTCGCTCATGGCTATTTTCATAAAAAATGGGGGTTGTGTGGCCATTGATCATCGACCAGACGCTCATACACCTCACCCCACATATGTTTCCTTGCCATAGATCACATTCTTGGATTTCTAGTGGAGACCATTTCTTGGTCAAAAATCCGTAGGTGTTAGCCTTCGGTATTATTGTAAATGGTCATTCATGGCTATTTTCGACAAAAATGGGGGTTGTGTGTGTAGGATTACGGGGAGGCTACACTAGCGCAAAACAAAATTTTCAACCCCATAATACCAAGAACTACTGCGGTTATAGGTCATGGGATTACCACTAGACGCGCAGAGCAGCGGAAGACGTCTCGATGTAGACGAACGCGTCGAGCAGTGCCGTGCAGTCGCCGGCGTCCTTCACGTCCTCGCACGGTTCGTCCAAGTGCTCCAGATGCAGCACCTCCGAGGTATCCACACGTACAGGGAGGAAGCGCCGCGTATCGAACTGCTAGGTTCGCGACGGCGGCTTGGCGAGGGCGAGAGGCGAGCGGCGGCTGCTGGTTTGCAGGTGGCGAATTAGGTTATCTCTTAACCGTGCCCCCGCCCCTCATTATATAGGCGTTATGGTGGGCTTCTGACGCCGAGGCCCATCATTAACCCTAAAGCCCAGTCTAATTTCGGATCTAATCCGAATTAGGCTTCCTTCCCCTTAAGTGTGTGACCCTATAGGTTCACGTACAAATAGACATGGCCCGAGTACTCTTACTTGGCCCAATAATTGACAGTGGCCTCTAGCAAGACATGTCAACTCCTATGTGTACGTAAAGATCATATCAGACGAACCATTGCGACATTACGTACATGTTGTTCCCTTTGTCTCACGATATTTGGTCTGGCTCTAAGCTGACCTCTCTTTCTCGATACTGTGAATTGGAATCCTTTCAATGGTTAACTCTTAACCCTAGCACGGCCATGCATTTCTTGATCCAATCACTCGAGGGGCCCAGAGATATCTCTCTCACAAAGAGAGGGACAAATTCCATCTTGACTGACCATGCCTCACAGCATGCTTCCTGACAAACCCAAAACTACCTTTATAACTACCCAGTTACGGGATAGCGTTTGATAGTCCCTAAGTAAGTCAATTCACATCTTGAGAACATGCGACAATCTCAGGTCTAAGGATACAGTATTCATGTTGCAAGAAAAGAACTATATTACAATATCTCACGTTGGGTCGGTCCAGCCTCATGTCATACATGCGCCCACATTATTAGTTTAACATCTCCATGTTCATGACTTGTGAAATGTAGTCATCAACTAATACATGTGCTAGTCATCGACTCTGACTAGGGACATCATTTAGAATAACCATATAAGTAAAGAATCTCACAAACAATTCACATAATTGCTAATCAATACAAGGTGCCTTCCATGGATATTCAATTAAGCAATATATATATCATGGATACAAAGAAATATGCTCATCTCTATGATTATCTCTAGGGCATATTTCTAACAGTCTCCCACTTGCACTAGAGTTAATCTAGAAGATATCTAATACCCATAGATCTCACGTGTGCCTCATGCTTAGGTTGTGGAAGAGGTTTTGTCAAAGGATCAGCAACATTCAAATCCGTATGTATTTTGCATATCTTTATCTCACCCCGCCTAATGAATTCCCGTATGAGGTGAAACTTCCGCAGTACGTGTTTGTTTTTCTGGTGGTTCCTTGGCTCCTTAGCTTGCGCAATAGCCCCATTGTTGTCACAGTAGAGGTTCAATGGGCTAGATGCATTAGGAAACACACCAAGCTCGATGAGAAACTTTCTTATCCAAACACCTTCCTTCGCAGATTCAGAAGCTGCAATGTACTCGGCTTCTGTTGTAGAATCAGTCACAGTCTCCTGTTTGGAACTCTTCCAACTAACAGCACCACCATTTATTGTGAACACAAAACCTGATTGCGATTTTAACTCGTCTGGGTCAGTTTGGAAGCTAGCATCGGTGTAACCAGTTACAACGAGCTCCTCCTTACCCCCATATACCAGGAACATATCTTTAGTCCTTCTTAAGTACTTAAGAATGCCTTTTACCGCTGTCCAGTGATCCTCACCTGGATCAGCCTGGTATCTACTCGTAGCACTTATAGCGTATGAAACATCTGGGCGTGTACTTATCATGGCATACATGATTGATCCAATCGCTGAGGCATATGGTACCTTACTCATGCGCTCCCGCTCATTAGCCGTCGCAGGACATTGCACCTGGCTAAGGTGTTTACCATGTGACATAGGTATGAAACCTTTCTTGGACTGTTCCATGTTGAACCGTTTCAAAACCTTGTCAATGTACGTATCTTGACTTAATCCTATAAGCCTCTTCGACCTATCTCTATAGATCCTTATGCCCAAAATATATGCTGCTTCCCCTAAGTCCTTCATAGAAAAACTCTTTTTCAGTGAAGCCTTGACGGACTCCAGCATAGGAATGTCATTCCCAATCAATAATATGTCATCCACATACAAGATCAGAAATACAACAGCGCTCCCACTTTCCTTCTTGTAAACACAAGCTTCTTCTTCATTCTGATGAAAACCAAGCCCTTTGATCACTTCATCAAAACGAATGTTCCAACTCCGAGATGCTTGCTTCAACCCATAAATGGATTTCTGAAGTTTGCATATCTTTCCAGCATTGATCGGATCGACAAAACCTTCGGGCTGTATCATATACACGTCCTCATCTAGGTTTCCATTAAGGAAAGCTGTTTTGACATCCATCTGCCAAATCTCATAATCGAAATATGCGGCAATAGCTAGAATGATCCGAATAGATTTAAGCATCGCTACTGGCGAGAATGTCTCGTCATAGTCAACTCCTTGAACTTGTCGAAAACCCTTTGCAACAAGTCGAGCCTTATAGATGTGAACATTTCCATCCATGTCTTTCTTCTTCTTATAGATCCATTTGCATTCTATAGGTCTAACACCATCAGGTGGGTCAACCAAGTTCCAAACTTGATTTTCTCCCATGGAATCTATCTCGGATCTCATGGCGACATGCCATTTCTCGGAATCTGGGTCCATCATCGCTTCTGAATATGTTGCAGGTTTGTCGTTGTCTAACAAAAACACTTCCCCATTGCCCAACAATAGCACTTCTCCTCGTGCCTCGCGAAGCCTTGCTGACCTTCGTGGTTGTGGTGGTGATTCTCTTGCCATAGACGTCTCAACTTGTTCTGCTACATTAGCATCACTTGTTGAATCTTGTCCCACTGGCTCATCCTGAACTTCTTCAAGATACACCTTTTGTTTACTTTTCTCTCTTTTGAGAAACTCTTTCTCTAAGAACACACCGTTCCGGGCGACAAACACTTTGCCCTCTGACCGGTGGTAAAAGTAATATCCTAAAGTTTCCTTTGGATATCCCACGAACATGCACTTGTCCGATTTTGGAGTGAGTTTATCCGACTGTAGTCGCTTGACGTAAACCTCACAACCCCAAATCTTCAGAAAAGACAAGCTGGGAGTCTTCCCAGTCCACATCTCATATGGTGTCTTAACTACGGACTTAGATGGTACCCTATTTAGTGTGAAAGCTGCTGTTTCTAGAGCATATCCCCAAAACGACAAAGGTAGGTCCGACTGGCTCATCATTGATCGAACCATATCCAATAAAGTCCGATTACGTCGCTCAGACACACCATTCCTCTGAGGCGTTCCAGGCGGCGTAAGCTGTGGAACAATTCCACAACTCTTTAGATGATTGCTAAACTCATGACTCAAATATTCACCACCACGATCTGATCGCAGTGCTTTAATTTTCTTGCCACGCTGATTTTCTACTTCATTCTGAAATTCTTTGAACTTTTCTAAGGATTCAGACTTGTGTTTCATTAAGTAGACATACCCATATCTACTAAAATCATCAGTGAAGGTTATGAAGTACTGGAATCCTCCCCTAGCTGTCGTACTCATTGGTCCGCACACATCAGTATGTATGAGTTGCAATAAATCTAACGTCCTCTCCGGTAAACCCGTGAAGGGCGCCTTGGTCATCTTACCAAGTAAGCAAGCTTCACATGTCTCGTATGATTCAAAATCAAACGAAGTTAAAAGCCCATCAAAATGAAGCTTCTTCATGCGATTCTCACTTATATGACCCAAACGACAGTGCCACATGCAGGTAGGACTTAAATCATTAGGCCGAGGCCTTTTAGCACTAATATTACAGATAGGTGCATCATCAAGATTTAAAATGAATAACCCATTCATAATGGATGCAAAAGCCACAAACATGCCATTCTTAGAGATCACACAACCATTGTTTTCACTCACAAATGAATAACCATCCTTCATCACACATGAAGGAGACATAATGTTTCGACTCATACTAGGAACTAGATAACAATTATTTAACTCCAAAATAAATCCTGATGGGAGGTGGAGTTGCATCGTCCCGACGGTCAACGCAGCAACTCTTGCATTATTGCCTACCCGGAAATCAACTTCTCCTCTTTTCACGCTTCTAGTTCTTATCATTCCCTGCATCGAATTGCAAATATGGGCAACCGATCCGGTATCAAATACCCAAGAATTAATATAAGAATCAGCAAGAAAAATTTCTGTAATGTGAATAGCAAGTGTACCTGTTGCGGCTGTACCCTTACCGCCGCGATCCTTAATAGAGGCCAAGTACTGCTTGCAATTCCTTTTCCAGTGACCAAGTTCTTTGCAATAAAAGCACTCTGCATCTGCAGCTGGTCCAACCTTGGGCTTTTGATTTGGCTTGGATACTGTATCCTTTGCCTTGCCCTTCTTCTTTTGAGGTTTACCCTTCTTCTTAAAGTTGGGTTTGTTTTGGACCGCCATCACATGGCCGCTGCTGCCAGCACTTTTCTTTATGTCCCCCTCTGCAGTTTTCAGCATGCCACATAGTTCATTGAGGCCCCTCTCCGCCCCATGCATATGGTAGTTCGTGATGAAGTTTCCATAGCTGGGCGGAAGAGATGCCAAAATGAAGTCAGTGGCCAACTCTTAGCTTATTGGGAAGCCTAGCTTCTCCAACCTCTGACTGTAACCAACCATTTTGATTACGTGTGGCCCAACTGCTGCGCCTTCTGCTAGCTTGCATTCCAGAAAGGCTTTGGACACATTGAACCTTTCAGTCCTAGCCTGAGTCTGGAACATATCCTTGAGCGCCACGATCATATCGTACACCTCATGGTTTGTCTCAAACTGCATCTGGAGCTCAGGCTCCATGCAAGCAAGCATTAGGCAACTTACTTCAAGATTAGCATCCATTGCTTTCTTGTAAGCGGTTTTAGCTGCGGCAGTTGCATTTTCACCAGGATCCTCTGGCAGTGGGGTGTCTAGAACGTCTTCCTTTTTTTCAGCCCTGAGAACAATTCTCAGGTTACGGATCCAATCCGTATAGTTTGTTCCATTTAACTTATCCTTTTCAAGAATCGATCGCAAAGTAAATGTTGGTGTGCTAGGTGCCATTTATCTACAACAAAATAATGCAAAATACTAAGACAAAAATATCCATGACAGAGTAAATCATATTAAACATTTAATAGTCTACTCCCACTAAAATCAATATCCCTCTATTGATACTTAGTGATTCAGAATCCACAACTAACAAGTCTACTAGTGAGCTTTAGCATCACCGCTAGAAGACAAGGTAGATCGGTAAGCAACTCCTTGCTAATCATATCATATATATGACTCCTGTTGTTGGGTGACATCTCTATGTCTCGGCTCCCAACCTTATGCCTCAAAGTCCTTAACCATTAAGCTGACTTTGTTTAAGTTAACCAACCCTTTCTGCAGTTCGTATCCGATACAAACCTATCTAGTCAAGGAAAACTGGTGGCACCCTAATTTCATAGACCCACCACCAATTGTACAAGACTTATGATAGTGCAAGGTTTGGAGAGGCATTAAAGCTTAAACATTTATGAGGGATCGTCCTACTTATAACATCGCACGCAAGGACATATATGCAATATAAACAAGTAGAACAATAAGAATGGCATTCACACAACAGTTGTGATTCGGTATGGCTTGTTTTCACATGGTGATCTCCATCTCCAATAATCTGTCCATCACGATGATCTCCATCTCCATGATATAGGTATGCCATCCTCCAGGTGATGAGTCCTTCAAGACCTATCTAACGTATGCTGGTAAACAAATTACATATACGCTTTGGATCATCACATGTTGACACGCAGGTCATTACATTAAATTTGGACAATACATGTGGCTCCAGCCGTATTGCCCTGGTCACGACACGCAGGTCATGAATAATTTGTTAACATGCATCACATACACATAATAGCCATACCGATCACATGTCCTGCAAAAACAGGTTAGACAAACACGTTTCTATACGTTCGCCACTACAGAAGATAGCCACGGCGGTCCCGCTGGCCGGTCAGCTGGCCTCACAGGATTCCATGCATCATATGTATGGAAATTCCACTGGAAATCTCATGCGGTTGATCAAATCAACCCAAATCCGAGACTTTCGACCCGAAGAAGATTACACTCATGACGTCGATCTGTTGCGTCAATCTGCTGGTTGTGTACGCAGTTAGCCCCGATGGTGATTCCAGCCGGTAGGGGCAAGTCGCGCATACAACAGAGAAGGACGAACTGATCTCTCCAGTCATATCCGATGTAATCTACTTCAACCCTTTATTACCAATTGATCTAATCAAACCGTGCATCAAGTAGATCCATCACATGAACCTAGATCCAGACCTAAAACTTACGCAGAACCTGCTCCGATACCACTGTAGGATTACGGGGAGGCTACACTAGCGCAAAACAAAATTTTCAACCCCATAATACCAAGAACTACTGCGGTTATAGGTCATGGGATTACCACTAGACGCGCAGAGCAGCGGAAGACGTCTCGATGTAGACGAACGCGTCGAGCAGTGCCGTGCAGTCGCCGGCGTCCTTCACGTCCTCGCACGGTTCGTCCAAGTGCTCCAGATGCAGCACCTCCGAGGTATCCACACGTACAGGGAGGAAGCGCCGCGTACCGAACTGCTAGGTTCGCGACGGCGGCTTGGCGAGGGCGAGAGGCGAGCGGCGGCTGCTGGTTTGCAGGTGGCGAATTAGGTTATCTCTTAACCGCGCCCCCGCCCCTCATTATATAGGCGTTATGGTGGGCTTCTGACGCCGAGGCCCATCATTAACCCTAAAGCCTAGTCTAATTTCGGATCTAATCCGAATTAGGCTTCCTTCCCCTTAAGTGTGTGACCCTATAGGTTCACGTACAAATAGACATGGCCCGAGTACTCTTACTTGGCCCAATAATTGACAGCGGCCTCTAGCAAGACATGTCAACTCCTATGTGTACGTAAAGATCATATCAGACGAACCATTGCGACATTACGTACATGCTGTTCCCTTTGTCTCACGATATTTGGTCTGGCTCTAAGCTGACCTCTCTTTCTCGATACTGTGAATTGGAATCCTTTCAATGGTTAACTCTTAACCCTAGCACGGCCATGCATTTCTTGATCCAATCACTCGAGGGGCCCAGAGATATCTCTCTCACAAAGAGAGGGACAAATTCCATCTTGACTGACCATGCCTCACAGCATGCTTCCTGACAAACCCAAAACTACCTTTATAACTACCCAGTTACGGGATAGCGTTTGATAGTCCCTAAGTAAGTCAATTCACATCTTGAGAACATGCGACAATCTCAGGTCTAAGGATACAGTATTCATGTTGCAAGAAAAGAACTATATTACAATATCTCACGTTGGGTCGGTCCAGCCTCATGTCATACATGCGCCCACATTATTAGTTTAACATCTCCATGTTCATGACTTGTGAAATGTAGTCATCAACTAATACATGTGCTAGTCATCGACTCTGACTAGGGACATCATTTAGAATAACCATATAAGTAAAGAATCTCACAAACAATTCACATAATTGCTAATCAATACAAGGTGCCTTCCATGGATATTCAATTAAGCAATATATATATCATGGATACAAAGAAATATGCTCATCTCTATGATTATCTCTAGGGCATATTTCTAACAGTGTGGCCATTGATCATCGACCAGAGGCTCATACACCTCACCCCACATATGTTTCCTTGCCATAGATCACATTCTTGGATTTCTGGTGGAGACCATTTCTTGGTCAAAAATCCGTAGGTCTTAGCCTCTAGTATTACTGAAAATGGTCGCTCATGGCTATTTTCAAGGTCGCTCATGGCTATTTTCATAAAAAAATGGGGGTTGTGTGGCCATTGATCATCGACCATAGGCTCATACACCTTACCCCACATATGTTTCCTTGCCATAGATCACATTCTTGGATTTCTGGTGGAGACCATTTCTTGGTCAAAAATCCGTAGGTGTTACCTCTAGTATTATTGAAAATGGTCGTTCATGGCTATTTTCGGCAAAATGGGGGTTGTGTGGCCATTGATCATCGACCAGACGCTCATACACCTCACCCCACATATGTTTCCTTGCCATAGATCACATTCTTGGATTTCTGGTGGAGACCATTTCTTGGTCAAAAATCTGTAGGTGTTAGCCTTCGGAATTTTTGAAAATGGTCATTCATGGCTATTTTCGACAAAAATGGGGGTTGTGGCCATTGATCATCGACCAGAGGATCGTACACCTCACTCCACATATGTTTCCTTGCCATAGATATTTTCGACAAAAATGGGGGTTGTGTGGCCATTGATCATCGACCAGAGGCTCATACACCTCACCCCACATATGTTTCCTTGCCATAGATTACATTCTTGGATTTCTGGTGGAAACCATTTCTTGGTTAAAAACTCGTACGTGTTAGCCTTCGGTATTATTGAAAATGGTCATTCATGGCTATTTTCGACAAAAATGGGGGTTGTGAGGCCATTGATCATCGACCACCCCCATTTTTGTCGAAAATAGCCATGAACGACCATTTTCAATAATATCGAAGGCTAACACCTACGGATTTTTGACCAAGAAATGGTCTCCACCAGAGGCTCGTACACCTCACCCCACATATGTTTCCTTGCCATAGATCACATTCTTGGATTTCTGGTGGAAACCATTTCTTGGTTAAAAACTCGTACGTGTTAGCCTTCGGTATTATTGAAAATGGTCGTTCATGGCTATTTTCGGCAAAATGGGGGTTGTGTGGCCATTGATCGTCGACCAGAGGCTCGTACACTTCAACCCACATATGTTTTCTTGCCATAGATCACATTCTTGGATTTCTGGTGGAGACCATTTCTTGGTCTAAAATCCGTACGTGTTAGCCTTCGGTATTATTGTAAATGGTCATTCATGGCTATTTTCGACAAAAATGGGGGTGGTCGATGATCAATGGCCACACAACCCCTATTTTTGTCGAAAATAGCCATGAATGACCATTTTCAATAATACCGAAGGCTAACACATACGAGTTTTTAACCAAGAAATGGTTTCCACCAGAAATCCAAGAATGTAATCTATGGCAAGGAAACATATGTGGGGTGAGGTGTATGAGCCTCTGGTCGATGATCAATGGCCACACAACCCCCATTTTTGTCGAAAATAGCCATGAATGACCATTTTCAATAATACCGAAGGCTAACACGTACGGATTTTTGCCCAAGAAATGGTCTCCACCAGAAATCCAAGAATGTGATCTATGGCAAGGAAACATATGTGGGGTGAGGTGTATGAGCCTCTGGTCGATGATCAATGGCCACACAACCCCCATTTTTGTCGAAAATAGCCATGAACGACCATTTTCAAAAATACCAAAGGCTAACACGTACGGATTTTTGACCAAGAAATGGTCTCCACCAGAAATCCAAGAATGTGATCTATGGCAAGGAAACATATGTGGGGTGAGGTGTATGAGCGTCTGGTCGATGATCAATGGCCACACAACCCCCATTTTTGTCGAAAATAGCCATGAACGACCATTTTCAATAATACCGAAGGCTAACACCTACGGATTTTTGACCAAGAAATGGTCTCCACCAGAAATCCAAGAATGTGATCTATGGCAAGGAAACATATGTGGGGTGAGGTGTACGAGCCTCTGGTCGATGATCAATGGCCACACAACCCCCATTTTGCCGAAAATAGCCATGAATGACCATTTTCAATAATACCGAAGGCTAACACGTACGAGTTTTTGACCAAGAAATGGTCTCCACCAGAAATCCAAGAATGTGATCTACGACAAGGAAACATATGTGGGGTGAGGTGTATGAGCCTCTGGTCGACGATCAATGGACACACAACCCCCATTTTGCCGAAAATAGCCATGAATGACCATTTTCAATAATACCGAAGGCTAAGACCTACGGATTTTTGACCAAGAAATGGTCTCCACCAGAAATCCAAGAATGTGATCTATGGCAAGGAAACATATGTGGGGTGAGGTGTATGAGCCTCTTGTCGATGATCAATGGCCACACAACCCCCATTTTTGTCGAAAATAGCCATGAATGACCATTTACAATAATACCGAAGGCTAACACCTACGGATTTTTGACCAAGAAATGGTCTCCACCAGAAATCCAAGAATGTGATCTATGGCAAGGAAACATATTTGGGTGAGGTGTATGAGCGTCTGGTCGATGATCAATGGCCACACAACCCCCATTTTTGTCGAAAATAGCCATGAACGACCATTTTCAATAATATCGAAGGCTAACACCTACGGATTTTTGACCAAGAAATGGTCTCCACCAGAGGCTCGTACACCTCACCCCACATATGTTTCCTTGCCATAGATCACATTCTTGGATTTCTGGTGGAAACCATTTCTTGGTTAAAAACTCGTACGTGTTAGCCTTCGGTATTATTGAAAATGGTCATTCATGGCTATTTTCGGCAAAATGGGGGTTGTGTGGCCATTGATCGTCGTCCAGAGGCTCGTACACTTCAACCCACATATGTTTTCTTGCCATAGATCACATTCTTGGATTTCTGGTGGAGACCATTTCTTGGTCTAAAATCCGTACGTGTTAGCCTTCGGTATTATTATAAATGGTCATTCATGGCTATTTTCGACAAAAATGGGGGTGGTCGATGATCAATGGCCACACAACCCCCATTTTGTCGAAAATAGCCATGAATGACCATTTTCAATAATGCCGAAGGCTAACACATACGAGTTTTTAACCAAGAAATGGTTTCCACCAGAAATCCAAGAATGTAATCTATGGCAAGGAAACATATGTGGGGTGAGGTGTATGAGCCTCTGGTCGATGATCAATGGCCACACAACCCCCATTTTTGTCGAAAATAGCCATGAACGACCATTTTCAATAATACCGAAGGCTAACACCTACGGATTTTTGACCAAGAAATGGTCTCCACCAGAAATCCAAGAATGTGATCTATGGCAAGGAAACATATGTGGGGTGAGGTGTACGAGCCTCTGGTCGATGATCAATGGCCACACAACCCCCATTTTGCCGAAAATAGCCATGAATGACCATTTTCAATAATACCGAAGGCTAACACGTACGAGTTTTTGACCAAGAAATGGTCTCCACCAGAAATCCAAGAATGTGATCTACGACAAGGAACATATGTGGGGTGAGGTGTATGAGCCTCTGGTCGACGATCAATGGACACACAACCCCCATTTTGCCGAAAATAGCCATGAATGACCATTTTCAATAATACCGAAGGCTAAGACCTACGGATTTTTGACCAAGAAATGGTCTCCACCAGAAATCCAAGAATGTGATCTATGGCAAGGAAACATATGTGGGGTGAGGTGTATGAGCCTCTTGTCGATGATCAATGGCCACACAACCCCCATTTTTGTCGAAAATAGCCATGAATGACCATTTACAATAATACCGAAGGCTAACACCTACGGATTTTTGACCAAGAAATGGTCTCCACCAGAAATCCAAGAATGTGATCTATGGCAAGGAAACATATTTGGGTGAGGTGTATGAGCGTCTGGTCGATGATCAATGGCCACACAACCCCCCATTTTTGTCGAAAATAGCCATGAACGACCATTTTCAATAATATCGAAGGCTAACACCTACGGATTTTTGACCAAGAAATGGTTCTCCACCAGAGGCTCGTACACCTCACCCCACATATGTTTCCTTGCCATAGATCACATTCTTGGATTTCTGGTGGAAACCATTTCTTGGTTAAAAACTCGTACGTGTTAGCCTTCGGTATTATTGAAAATGGTCATTCATGGCTATTTTCGGCAAAATGGGGGTTGTGTGGCCATTGATCGTCGTCCAGAGGCTCGTACACTTCAACCCACATATGTTTTCTTGCCATAGATCACATTCTTGGATTTCTGGTGGAGACCATTTCTTGGTTTAAATCCGTACGTGTTAGCCTTCGGTATTATTATAAATGGTCATTCATGGCTATTTTCGACAAAAATGGGGGTGGTCGATGATCAATGGCCACACAACCCCATTTTTTGTCGAAAATAGCCATGAATGACCATTTTCAATAATGCCGAAGGCTAACACATACGAGTTTTTAACCAAGAAATGGTTTCCACCAGAAATCCAAGAATGTAATCTATGGCAAGGAAACATATGTGGGTGAGGTGTATGAGCCTCTGGTCGATGATCAATGGCCACACAACCCCCATTTTTGTCGAAAATAGCCATGAACGACCATTTTCAATAATACCGAAGGCTAATACCTACGGATTTTTGACCAAGAAATGGTCTCCACCAGAAATCCAAGAATGTGATCTATGGCAAGGAAACATATGTGGGGTGAGGTGTACGAGCCTCTGGTCGATGATCAATGGCCACACACCCCCATTTTGCCGAAAATAGCCATGAATGACCATTTTCAATAATACCGAAGGCTAACACGTACGAGTTTTTGACCAAGAAATGGTCTCCACCAGAAATCCAAGAATGTGATCTACGACAAGGAAACATATGTGGGGTGAGGTGTATGAGCCTCTGGTCGACGATCAATGGACACACAACCCCCATTTTGCCGAAAATAGCCATGAATGACCATTTTCAATAATACCGAAGGCTAAGACCTACGGATTTTTGACCAAGAAATGGTCTCCACCAGAAATCCAAGAATGTGATCTATGGCAAGGAAACATATGTGGGGTGAGGTGTATGAGCCTCTTGTCGATGATCAATGGCCACACAACCCCCATTTTTGTCGAAAATAGCCATGAATGACCATTTACAATAATACCGAAGGCTAACACCTACGGATTTTTGACCAAGAAATGGTCTCCACCAGAAATCCAAGAATGTGATCTATGGCAAGGAAACATATTTGGGTGAGGTGTATGAGCGTCTGGTCGATGATCAATGGCCACACAACCCCCATTTTTGTCGAAAATAGCCATGAACGACCATTTTCAATAATATCGAAGGCTAACACCTACGGATTTTTGACCAAGAAATGGTCTCCACCAGAAATCCAAGAATGTGATCTATGGCAAGGAAACATATGTGGGGTGAGGTGTATGAGCGTCTGGTCGATGATCAATGGGCCACACAACCCCCATTTTTGTCGAAAATAGCCATGAACGACCATTTTCAATAATACGAAGGCTAACACATACGGATTTTTGACCAAGAAATGGTCTCACCAGAAATCCAAGAATGTGATCTATGGCAAGGAAACATATGTGGGGTGAGGTGTACGAGCCTCTGGTCGATGATCAATGGCCACACAACCCCCATTTTGCCGAAAATAGCCATGAATGACCATTTTCAATAATACCGAAGGCTAACACGTACGAGTTTTTTGACCAAGAAATGGTCTCCACCAGAAATCCAAGAATGTGATCTACGACAAGGAAACATATGTGGGGTGAGTGTATGAGCCTCTGGTCGACGATCAATGGACACACAACCCCCATTTTGCCGAAAATAGCCATGAATGACCATTTTCAATAATACCGAAGGCTAAGACCTACGGATTTTTGACCAAGAAATGGTCTCCACCAGAAATCCAAGAATGTGATCTATGGCAAGGAAACATATGTGGGGTGAGGTGTATGAGCCTCTTGTCGATGATCAATGGCCACACAACCCCCATTTTTGTCGAAAATAGCCATGAATGACCATTTACAATAATACCGAAGGCTAACACCTACGGATTTTTGACCAAGAAATGGTCTCCACCAGAAATCCAAGAATGTGATCTATGGCAAGGAAACATATTTGGGTGAGGTGTATGAGCGTCTGGTCGATGATCAATGGCCACACAACCCCCATTTTTGTCGAAAATAGCCATGAACGACCATTTTCAATAATATCGAAGGCTAACACCTACGGATTTTTGACCAAGAAATGGTCTCCACCAGAGGCTCGTACACCTCACCCCACATATGTTTCCTTGCCATAGATCACATTCTTGGATTTCTGGTGGAAACCATTTCTTGGTTAAAAACTCGTACGTGTTAGCCTTCGGTATTATTGAAAATGGTCATTCATGGCTATTTTCGGCAAAATGGGGTTGTGTGGCCATTGATCGTCGTCCAGAGGCTCGTACACTTCAACCCACATATGTTTTCTTGCCATAGATCACATTCTTGGATTTCTGGTGGAGACCATTTCTTGGTCTAAAATCCGTACGTGTTAGCCTTCGGTATTATTATAAATGGTCATTCATGGCTATTTTCGACAAAAATGGGGTGGTCGATGATCAATGGCCACACAACCCCCATTTTTGTCGAAAATAGCCATGAATGACCATTTTCAATAATGCCGAAGGCTAACACATACGAGTTTTTAACCAAGAAATGGTTTCCACCAGAAATCCAAGAATGTAATCTATGGCAAGGAAACATATGTGGGGTGAGGTGTATGAGCCTCTGGTCGATGATCAATGGCCACACAACCCCCATTTTGTCGAAAATAGCCATGAATGATCATTTTCAATAATACCGAAGGCTAACACGTACGGATTTTTGCCCAAGAAATGGTCTCCACCAGAAATCCAAGAATGTGATCTATGGCAAGGAAACATATGTGGGGTGAGGTGTATGAGCCTCTGGTCGATGATCAATGGCCACACAACCCCCATTTTTGTCGAAAATAGCCATGAACGACCATTTTCAAAAATACCAAAGGCTAACACGTACGGAATTTTGACCAAGAAATGGTCTCCACCAGAAATCCAAGAATCTGATCTATGGCAAGGAAACATATGTGGGGTGAGGTGTATGTGCGTCTGGTCGATGATCAATGGCCACACAACCCCCATTTTTGTCGAAAATAGCCATGAACGACCATTTTCAATAATACCGAAGGCTAACACCTACGGATTTTTGACCAAGAAATGGTCTCCACCAGAAATCCAAGAATGTGATCTATGGCAAGGAAACATATGTGGGGTGAGGTGTACGAGCCTCTGGTCGATGATCAATGGCCACACAACCCCCATTTTGCCGAAAATAGCCATGAATGACCATTTTCAATAATACCGAAGGCTAACACGTACGAGTTTTTGACCAAGAAATGGTCTCCACCAGAAATCCAAGAATGTGATCTACGACAAGGAAAATATGTGGGGTGAGGTGTATGAGCCTCTGGTCGACGATCAATGGCCACACAACCCCCATTTGCCGAAAATATCCATGAATGACCATTTTCAAGAATACCGAAGGCTAAGACCTACGGATTTTTGACCAAGAAATGGTCTCCACCAGAAATCCAAGAATGTGATCTATGGCAAGGAAACATATGTGGGGTGAGGTGTATGAGCCTCTTGTCGATGATCAATGGCCACACAACCCCCATTTTTGTCGAAAATAGCCATGAATGACCATTTACAATAATACCGAAGGCTAACACCTACGGATTTTTGACCAAGAAATGGTCTCCACCAGAAATCCAAGAATGTGATCTATGGCAAGGAAACATATGTGGGGTGAGGTGTATGAGCGTCTGGTCGATGATCAATGGCCACACAACCCCCATTTTTGTCGAAAATAGCCATGAACGACCATTTTCAATAATATCGAAGGCTAACACCTACGGATTTTTGACCAAGAAATGGTCTCCACAACCCCCATTTTTGTCGAAAATAGCCATGAACGACCATTTTCAATAATACCGAAGGCTAACACGTACGAGTTTTTGACCAAGAAATGGTCTCCACCAGAAATCCAAGAATGTGATCTATGGCAAGGAAACATATGTGGGGTGAGGTTTAGAGCCTCTAGTCGATGATAAATGGCCACACAACCCCCATTTTTTATGAAAATAGCCATGAGCGACCTTGAAAATAGCCATGAGCGACCATTTTCAATAATACTAGAGGCTAACACTACGGATTTTAGACCAAGAAATGGTCTCCACCAGAAATCCAAGAATGTGATCTATGGCAAGGAAACATATGTGGGTGTCGAAATAGCCATGAACGACCATTTTCAATAATACCGAAGGCTAACACCTACGGATTTTTGACCAAGAAATGGTCTCCACCAGAAATCCAAGAATGTAATCTATGGCAAGGAAACATATGTGGGGTGAGGTTTATGAGCCTCTAGTCGATGATCATTGGCCACACAACCCCCATTTTTGTCGAAAATAGCCATGAACGACCATTTTCAATAATACTAGAGGCTAAGACCTACGGATTTTTGACCAAGAAATGGTCTCCACCAGAAATCCAAGAATGTGATCTATGGCAAGGAAACATATGTGGGGTGAGGTGTATGAGCCTCTAGTCGATGATCAATGGACACACAACCCCATTTTTGTCGAAAATAGCCATGAATGACCATTTTCAAAAATACCAAAGGCTAACACGTACGGATTTTTGACCAAGAAATGGTCTCCACCAGAAATCCAAGAATGAGATCTATGGCAAGGAAACATATGTGGGGTGAGGTGTATGAGTGTCTGGTCGATGATCAATGGCCACACAACCCCCATTTTGCTGAAAATAGCCATGAACGACCATTTTCAATAATACTAGAGGCTAACACCTACGGATTTTTGACCAAGAAATGGTCTCCACCAGAAATCCAAGAATGTGATCTATGGCAAGGAAACATATGTGCGGTGAGGTGTATAAGCCTATGGTCGATGATCAATGGCCACACAACCCCCATTTTTTTATGAAAATAGCCATGAGCGACCTTGAAAAATAGCCATGAGCGACCATTTTTAATAATACTAGAGGCTAAGACCTACGGATTTTTGACCAAGAAATGGTCTCCACCAGAAATCCAAGAATGTGATCTATGGCAAGGAAACATATGTGGGGTGAGGTGTATGAGCCTCTGGTCGATGATCAATGGCCACACAACCCCCATTTTTGTCGAAAATAGCCATGAATGACCATTTACAATAATACCGAAGGCTAACACCTACGGATTTTTGACCAAGAAATGGTCTCCACCAGAAATCCAAGAATGTGATCTATGGCAAGGAAACATATGTGGGGTGAGGTGTATGAGCGTCTGGTCGATGATCAATGGCCACACAACCCCCATTTTTTATGAAAATAGCCATGAGCGACCATTTTCAATAATACCGAAGGCTAAACACGTACGAGTTTTTAACCAAGAAATGGTCTCCACCAGAAATCCAAGAATGTGATCTATGGCAAGGAAACATATGTGGGGTGAGGTGTACGAGCCTCTAGTCGATGATAAATGGCCACACAACCCCCATTTTTTATGAAAATAGCCATGAACGACCATTTTCAATAATACCGAAGGCTAACACCTACAGATTTTTGACCAGAATTGGTCTCCACCAGAGGTGTATGAGCCTCTGGTCGATGATCAATGGCCACACAACCCCCATTTTTTATGAAAATAGCCATGAGCGACCATTTTCAATAATACTAGAGGGCTAAGACCTACGGATTTTTGACCAAGAAATGGTCTCCACCAGAAATCCAAGAATGTGATCTATGGCAAGGAAACATATGTGGGGTGAGGTGTATGAGCCTCTGGTCGATGATCAATGGCCACACAACCCCCATTTTTGTCGAAAATAGCCATAAACGACCATTTCAATGACACTGAAGGCTAACACCTACGGATTTTTGACCAAGAAATGGTCTCCACCAGAAATCCAAGAATGTGATCTATGGCAAGGAAACATATGTGGGGTGAGGTTATGAGCCTCTGGTCGATGATCAATGGCCACACAACCCCCATTTTTGTCGAAAATAGCCATGAACGACCATTTTCAATAATACTAGAGGCTAAGACCTACGGATTTTTGACCAAGAAATGGTCCTCCACCAGAAATCCAAGAATGTGATCTATGGCAAGGAAACATATGTGGAGTGAGGTGTACGATCCCTGGTCGATGATCAATGGCCACACAACCCCCATTTTTGTCGAAAATAGCCATGAATGACCATTTTCAAAAATACCGAAGGCTAACACGTTTCGGATTTTTGACCAAGAAATGGTCTCCACCAGAAATCCAAGAATGTGATCTATGGCAAGGAAACATATGTGGGTGAGGTGTGAGCGTCTGGTCGATGATCAATGGCCACACAACCCCCATTTTTTGTCGAAAATAGCCATGAACGACCATTTTCAATAATACGAAGGCTAACACATACGGATTTTAGACCAAGAAATGGTCTCCACCAGATGGGGTGAGGTGTACGAGCCTCTGGTCGATGATCAATGGCCACACAACCCCCATTTTGTCGAAAATAGCCATGAATGACCATTTTCAATAATACCGAAGGCTAACACCTACGGATTTTTGACCAAGAAATGGTTTCCACCAGAAATCCAAGAATGTGATCTACGACAAGGAAACATATGTGGGGTGAGGTGTATGAGCCTCTGGTCGACGATCAATGGCCACACAACCCCCATTTGCCGAAAATAGCCATGAATGACCATTTTCAATAATACCGAAGGCTAAGACCTACGGATTTTTGACCAAGAAATGGTCTCCACCAGAAATCCAAGAATGTGTTCTATGGCAAGGAAACATATGTGGGGTGAGGTGTATGAGCCTCTGGTCGATGATCAATGGCCACACAACCCCATTTTTGTCGAAAATAGCCATGAATGACCATTTACAATAATACCGAAGGCTAACACCTACGGATTTTTGACCAAGAATGGTCTCCACCAGAAATCCAAGAATGTGATCTCGACAAGGAACATATGTGGGGTGAGGTGTATGAGCCTCTGGTCGATGATCAATGGCCACACAACCCCCATTTTTGCCGAAAATAGCCATGAGCGACCTTTTTTAAATAATACACCTCACCCCACATATGTTTCCTTGCCATAGATCACATTCTTGGATTTATGGTGGAGACCATTTCTTGGTCAAAATCCATAGGTGTTAGCCTTTTGGTATTTTTGAAAATGGTCATTCTATGGCAAGGAAACATATGTGGGGTGAGGTGTATGAGCGTCTGGTCGATGATCAATGGCCACACAACCCCCATTTTTTGCTGAAAATAGCCATGAACAACCGTTTTCAATAATACCGAAGGCTAACACCTACGGATTTTTGACCAAGAAATGGTCTCCACCAGAAATCCAAGAATGTGATCTATGGCAGGAAACATATGTGGGGGAGGTGTATTATTGAAATGGTCGCTCATGGCTATTTTCGGCAAAAATGGGGTTGTGTGGCCATGATCATCGACCAGAGGCTCATTACACCCTCACCACCACATATGTTTCCTTGTCGTAGATCACATTCTTGGATTTTCGGTGGAGACATTCTTGGTCAAAAATCCGTAGGTGTTAGCCTTCAGGTATTATTGTAAATGGTCATTCATGGCTATTTTCAACAAAAATGGGGTTGTGTGGCCATTGATCATCGACCAGAGGCTCATACACCTCACCCCACATAGGTTTCCCTTGCCATAGATCACATTCTTGGATTTCTGGTGGAGCCATTTCTTGGTCAAAATCTGTAGGTCTTAGCCTTCGGTATTATTGAAAATGGTCATTCATGGCTATTTTCGGCAAAATGGGGGTTGTGTGGCCATTGATCGTCGACCAGAGGCTCATACACCTCACCCCACATATGTTTCCTTGTCGTAGATCACATTCTTGGATTTCTGGTGGAAACCATTTCTTGGTTAAAAATCCGTAGGTGTTAGCCTTCGGTATTATTGAAAATGGTCATTCATGGCTATTTTCGACAAAAATGGGGGTTGTGTGGCCATTGATCATCGACCAGAGGCTCGTACACCTCACCCCATCTGGTGGAGACCATTTCTTGGTCTAAAATCCGTACGTGTTAGCCTTCGGTATTATTGAAAATGGTCGTTCATGGCTATTTTCGACAAAATGGGGGTTGTGTGGCCATTGATCATCGACCAGTACGCTCATACACCTCACCCCACATATGTTTCCTTGCCATAGATCACATTCTTGGATTTCTGGTGGAGACCATTTCTTGGTCAAAAATCCGAACGTGTTAGCCTTTGGTATTTTTGAAAATGGTCATTCATGGATATTTTCGACAAAAATGGGGGGTTGTGTGGCCATTGATCATCGACCAGAGCATCGTACACCTCACTCCACATATGTTTCCTTGCCATAGATCACATTCTTGGATTTCTGGTGGAGACCATTTTCTTGGTCAAAAATCCGTAGGTCTTAGCCTCTATTTATTGAAAATGGTCGTTCATGGCTATTTTCGACAAAAATGGGGTTGTGTGGCCATTGATCATCGACCAGACGACTCATACACCTCACCCATATGTTTTCCTTGCCATAGATCACATTCTTGGATTTCTGGTGGAGACCATTTCTTGGTCTAAAATCCGTAGGTGTTAGCCTCTATTTATGAAAATGGTCGCTCATGGCTATTTTCATAAAAATGGGGTTGTGTGGCCATTGATCGTCGACCAGAGGCTCATACACCTCACCCACATATGTTTCCTTGCCGTAGATCACATTCTTGGATTTCTGGTGGAGACCATTTCTTGGTCAAAAATCCGTAGGTGTTAGCCTTCGTATTATTGAAAATGGTCGTTTCATGGCTATTTTTGACAAAAATGGGGTTGTGTGCCATTGATCATCGACCAGACGCTCATACACCTCACCCCACATATGTTTCCTTGCCATGGATCACATTCTTGGATTTCTGGTGGAGACCATTTCTTGGTCTAAAATCCGTAGGTGTTAGCCTCTAGTATTATTGAAAATGGCGCTCATGGCTATTTTCAAGGTCGCTCATGGCTATTTTCATAAAAAATGGGGGTTGTGTGGCCATTTATCATCGACCAGAGGCTCATACACTTCACCCACATATGTTTCCTTGCCATAGATCACATTCTTGGATTTTTGGTGGAGACCATTTCTTGGTCAAAAACTCGTACGTGTTAGCCTTCGGTATTATTGAAAATGGTCGTTCATGGCTATTTTCGTCAAAATGGGGTTGTGTGGCAATTGATCATCGACCAGAGACTCATACACCTCACCCCACATATGTTTCCTTGCCATAGATTACATTCTTGGATTTCTGGTGGAGACCATTTCTTGTCAAAAATCCGTAGGTGTTAGCCTTCGATATTATTGAAAATGGTCGTTCATGGCTATTTTCGACAAAATGGGGGGTTGTGTGGCCATTGATCATCGACCAGACGCTCATACACCTCACCCACATATGTTTCCTGCCATAGATCACATTCTTGGATTTCTGGTGGAGGCCATTTCTTGGTCAAAAATCCGTAGGTGTTAGCCTTCGGTTTATTGAAAATGGTCGTTCATGGCTATTTTCGACAAAAATGGGGTTGTGTGGCCATTGATCATCGACCAGAGGCTCATACACCTCACCCCACATATGTTTCCTTGCCATAGATCACATTCTTGGATTTCTGGTGGAGACCATTTCTTGGTCAAAAATCCGTAGGTGTTAGCCTTCGTATTATTGAAAATGGTCGTTCATGGCTATTTTCGACAAAAATGGGGTTGTGTGGCCATTGATCATCGACCAGAGGATCGTACACCTCACTCCACATATGTTTCCTTGCCATAGATCACATTCTTGGATTTCTGGTGGAGACCATTTCTTGGTCAAAATCCGTAGGTCTTAGCCTCTAGTATTATTGAAATGTCGTTCATGGCTATTTTCGACAAAAATGGGGGTTGTGTGGCCATTGATCAATCGACCAGACGCTCATACACCTCACCCCACATATGTTTCCTTGCCATAGATCATTCTTGGATTTCTGGTGGAGACCATTTCTTGGTCAAAATCCGTAGGTCTTAGCCTCTAATTTATTGAAAATGGTCGTTCATGGCTATTTTCGACAAAATGGGGGTTGTGTGGCCATTGATCATCGACCAGAGGCTCATACACCTCACCCCACATATGTTTCCTTGCCATAGATCACATTCTTGGATTTCTGGTGAGAGACCATTTCTTGGTTAAAAACTCGTACGTGTTAGCCTTCGGTATTATTGAAAATGGTCATTCATGACTATTTTCGGCAAAATGGGGGTTGTGTGGTCATTGATCATCGACCAGAGGCTCGTACACCTCACCCCACATATGTTTTCCTTGCATAGATCAATTCTTGGATTTTCTGGTGGAAAACCATTTCTTGGTCAAAAATCCGTAGGTGTTAGCCTTCGGTATTTATGAAAATGGTCATTCATGGCTATTTTCGACAAAAATGGGGGTTGTGGTGGCCATTGATCATCGACCAGAGGCTCGTACACTCACCCCATCTGTGGAGACCATTTCTTGGTTCTAAAATCCGTACGTGTTAGCCTTCGGTATTATTGAAAATGGTCGTTCATGGCTATTTTCAAGGTCGCTCATGGCTATTTTCATAAAAATGGGGGTTGTGTGGCCATTTATCATCGACTAGAGGCTCATAAACCTCACCCCACATATGTTTCCTTGCCATAGATTACATTCTTGGATTTCTGGTGGAAACCATTTCTTGGTCAAAAATCCGTAGGTGTTAGCCTTCGGTATTATTGAAAATGGTCATTCATGGCTATTTCGACAAAAATGGGGTTGTGTGGCCATTTGACCATCGACCAGAGGCTCGTACACCTCACCCCATCTGGTGGAGACCATTTCTTGGTCTAAAATCCGTACGTGTTAGCCTCGTTATTATTGAAATAGTCGTTATGGCTATTTTCAAGGTCGCTCATGGCTATTTCCATAAAAATGGGTTGTGTGGCCATTTATCATCGACCAGAGCTCATAAACCTCACCCCACATATGTTTCCTTGCCATAGATCACATTCTTGGATTCTGGTGGAGACCATTTCTTGGTCAAAAATCCATAGGTGTTAGCCTTCGGTATATTGAAAATTGTCGTTCTGGCTATTTTCGACAAAAATGGGGGTTGTGTGACCATTGATCATCGACCAGACTCTCATACACCTCCTACCATATGTTTCCTTGTCGTAGATCAACATTCTTGGATTTCTGGTGGAGACCATTTCTTGGGCAAAAATCCGAATGTGTTAGCATCAAGTATTATTGAAATGGTCGCTCATGCTATTTTCATAAAAAATGGGGTTGTGTGGCCATT